>NC_135497.1:237129866-237198094 GCF_052857255.1 Amblyomma americanum
AGGTGGCATGCAGTTAATGGTGGATCGCCAGAGATTGATCACCAAATGAACGCTACGGCCTAGCTATTGCTGCAGTGCTGCATGTAAGCCACAACGCTGTCAGCGCTAGTGCATTCAGGCCCACATCTCTCGCTCACCACCGCCACACGTATCAAAGCACGAATGAAGTGTCCGCTTATCCAGAGAGCCAGTTATGCGCCCATCCTTTCCTCAAAGCCATCGCCGTCTAGAACGTTGTCGACGCCAACGCCAATGAACACAGTGAACGCCGACATCTTTCGCTTTGTATATCCTGGATTAGCTGAGCTAATCCGCAATTAATTCTTGCTCTTAATTTCAGCTACGATGTCAAAAACTTGAGTTCGTTCGCTCACCAATGCTGCTCTCTTTCTGCCTCTTAAATATGCATTTATCGTCTTCATTTCCGCCACTCGTTGCCCCGTTCTTAGCCTGATATTTCAAGCTTTTTCGCACTGTCAGTGTTAAGTTCCCATTGGTAAGAAATGACAGAATGCAGTGGTCGTGCACCTCTCTCTTGAGGGATATACGGTATAACCTGAGACTCTACATGACAAAGCAGGAGCAATATCCGATTCCTCGCTGATTTAGATTAGAACCACCAGACGTTGCCTATTTATTGTTTCAACTATTTAAACCTCTTCATTCAGCATTGGTTCAACCAGTCATTGCTGGCCCGTTACAGATCAAAAGGTGATGCACGAAAAGAGGCATGATAAAGGAAACCCGGGTTTCTGCCATCCGGCCTGCCGTCTCGTGACTAATTTTGGCGCTGTTTTTTTTTTTCATCAGTATTTGCTGCTTTCAGCAAATTTATGAGGAAAACAGCGATGCACACCAATTTATTTTTACAAGGTTTTGATTTCACTTGTTTTACTACATTGCATTTATTTTTTATTTCTTCCTTTACTCCTTTTTTTCTCACAATGTCAAAGCTGTCTTCTTCAACTAGAACTCCTTTTACTTATTTCTCCATTGAAGAATCCAGTAACGCCTTTTGTCGGTACATTCCATGCTGGCGAGACAAGAGCGGGACCAACAGAAAGAAACAAGAAGTGTGCTCGTGCACGCGACAACCGGAGAAGTAGCCATCTATAGCGGACATCGGTGGACACGTTTTTAACGCGAGCATCTATAACTGCGGTGCTTGCCCAGCGAGATTGAAGCGCTCAAAAACAATTAGGCGCGAAGAATGGCAGACCTGTGGTTGCGGCATTAATAGCGTCTTAAAAACTGAGGTCTACCTCCGCCGCAGGTAAAACTCTTGGCTGAGCGGGTGTTGTGCATGTTCAAGGGATCACTGAGGGCGCACATGCGCCCAGGCTGCAGCCACAGCGCGATGATTCGGCAGTGAATATCGCCCGTTCGCCCTTCGGCCTGTTCAGCCTCGTGCACATGAAGCATGAGAAGGCACTCAAGCCGACCGTGTGCAAACGCAGCTGCGCTGGTGCTCGCCGCCTTCCCAAGCAGGGTCACAGAGTGTCCGCCTACTTCATGCTTAAGCACTTCCGCCAACCAATGCTGTGGGCGCCCCTTTTCGGCTCAGTGTAGGACCCCACCAAATACTCGTCATGCGTTCTCCCGAAAATATGCGCGAAACCGCCTTAGATGCCGCTCACTTCGATATCTTCTGCTCGGCGTTTCAGGCGCTCGGCGGGAGGGCAGTCCAGCACGTCTGCAACACTGTGCTGCAGTGCTTCTGGTGGCTGAATACTTCGAGAACCACTTCCAACCCGTCAGTGTCGTAAGGGTCCCTTGCACACTGCACAGTGCCGTGCAGGTCTGATACCACCCTGTGCGGAAGACGCTGGAGATCTCCGCAGATAGGGTGGTGGATACTTACGTCCGCATATATCATAAGTTATATCCCTGTCACTTAACGCAAACGCAGTGTTGGCTTCTGCCGACCTTTACTTTGCATACCAAGAAACAGCTGTGGCGATTGTTCTTTTCAGGGTTTCAATAAATGCGCGAAGCTCTCAGGATGCTATTGTTAGAAGGCGCGGCGTGTTCTGCTGCAGCGACTTACACGAGAGCGAGATTTCTGATTTTGCAAATTTATAAAAAAAAAATACGTTCGGTCATCCGTCGGTACATTAATTTGAAGACCTTTTGAAATGAAGAAAATCCAATTTCTGAGCTGTTTTGCACAAGACGAAAACCACGTGTTACAAGTATTTCTCGTCCGAATATCATGCTTTTTTAACAACGACAAGAGCGGACTGCTCATGCGCGCTTATTTCTAAATGTCTGGCCTAAAGGCGCGCAACTGTTCGGCGCATATTTACGAGAAACAACGTGCGCATGAGCGTAATGCTGAAGAAATACTGCATAGGCCACCCAAACGAAGTAAGCCTGTTTGCCAGTTTCAATTAATGCAAGCAGCTCGAATTCTGCAGCCGCCCGAATCGCGATTCGAAAGGAAAGCAAAAAAAGTTACAAAACTCGGAGGTCCTCAGCGAGAAAAACGGTCTTCAAAGGACGGACAAGTTACTTTAATGCGGAGCCTTTCAGTTGCACCAATGGTGACGAAATTCTTCTTAGAACTTCTTCTTACTGCGAAGTATAAGGGAAAATAAACGAGGAAGTGAGAAAACGGGTTGGTAAAAGCCATCAAAAGAAGCACAAAGCCGTCCGGCCGCAAACTAAGGAAGATATAGTATGCAGGAAAGGAGACACAGAGAAAACGCAAAGTAAAAGAAGTAGTGAAAATGAAATGCATCGCACCAAAATACATGCGCTTTCGAAAAGCTCGCAGGCAAAGCAACCTTTCCACTGCACGTATCTAGTCGAAAAAGCCCAAATTTGTTGGGCCACAGCGCCGAGCGTAACCGGGTTTTCGAAAATCTGAAAACTGATATGGGTATTACTTACGGTGGGCTACACGCCCCTCAATAATTAAGGAGTGTAACAGTAACAGTTAGGAAGGTAGCTATTCAATACTAGTTAACCAGTCTGCTAGTTAGCACGCCTTAGCTTCATTCTCAAGTACTACACCGCTGACAATGCTATGTAGAAAAAATGGATTGTGTAAACTATTAGGTGACGCACCCTGTATAAGTTCTATTGAGCCTATTGCGCTTTATCTCGACGAGACACACGGACGCTGGCAAAAAAATAAAGAAATAAACGTTATATAGCGGACAATGTTCAAAGAGCAGAGTAGACGACACTCTCGCAAAGGCGCGGTGGACTGCCGCCAATCGGGCGCCGCAAAATCCTGCGCCTGAGGATTGCATAGTGCTCCTCGACTGGAACATCCTTTATTTTTATATGACGTAGCCGACCAGCAACATCGCAAGGCCTTGGCATGGCGGGGCAGGGCATGGCCGTGAAATTGACGTGGACGTGACCCGCCAGTAAAGCACATTGTTCAGTGTGCCACCTGAGAGTATAGCAGGAGATAAGAAGCCGGGCGTGGTGGAGGGACCACCAAACTTCAGTGTATGAGGCATCGACAGGACTAACAGAGGCTAGGCGGCCAGCTTTCTCATTAACTCCGATGAAAACACGTGAAGGTTTCCGCTGATTGACCAATGCTTACTCGAGGACGTTGATTTCAATGACAGAGGCGGAAATGGTGCACACTATATTTAAATATGCGCGTACCGCGCTTCCAACGGACGATAGAGAGCAGTAGAGGACTCACAGGAAATGATCCCGACAGATCCTCGAGAACACATTTGAGGGCATGCGATATCTGCGCCAACTCCGCTGTTGCAATAGAGGCAATATATTCTCTATATAGAGATAATATAGATAATTTATTCGCACGTGAAGTATGAACACTCTTCCATTTTCAGGAATCTGATGAGGACGATGATGATCAGGCAGACCAACCACCAGCTTCCGTGAATGCTTCCGCCGCGATTAGTTACATCGCGTCCTTAAAGGTCCCATGACATGGTCGTTCTTCATATTGCAGTTTTGGGCTTCAGTAACTAATGCAAGAGCTTATGATTCAATTTCCGAAATTTGGCTGCCCTGGACGTGCTGCATACTCCAAAAAATGCGGTCGAAATTGAGACCGGGAGACTCCTCCATGCAGGAAAAAAAAAAAACAGGAGGGAGCGCGACGCCAAGCTGCCAGCCTTCGCAAGCCAAGCACTCGCGAAGTCGCTCCCTCCCCCATTTTTTCGCTCTCCCAGTCAGTCCTTAGTATTTTGGTGTTGGTATGTTTTAGTGAGCGCGTCTGCGCGGCCCGTGGCGTCTACAGCAAGGAGGTTGATCTACAGTCAGTTTGCCACGCTAGTCCGCACATGCGCGCGCCCAGCGGCGCTAGATATCACCGCACGCTATCACGTGGCGTGGTCACGGGGGACCGACTCTCTTCTTTTTAATGCATTTTATGCGAAGCATACTAGCCGCACAACCGAGCTCTTCCTTGCTGCGCCGCGCGCGGCCGCGTAGCTACCATTTGACCTACATCGGTTCACCACGTGATATGACGTCACAACAGCTGTGAAAGCTGGGGCTCAACTCGTGCGCTCGCTTGCGGACGCGCAGCCTCCGCCGGCGGCCTAAAACTCCCGCTCCTACAGCTAGGAGATACCGACGTCACGCAATTGTATAAAAGGCGACGCACTCGTTGAGTCAGTTGAGCAGCGAGATGTCGGCCAGGGAGAGGGCGGCTCGCCAGACCGCAAAGCGCAAGTTACAAAGAGCCACGGAAACGGGAGAAGAACAAGAAGTACGGCTTGCCAAGCGACGTATGCTTCGCATCCTAGGCTTAACCATAAGCTAAGCCAGGCCATTTTTTACTTTTTACGACTAGGCTTCAAGTCTCTCGCGGATGCTCCCTCCTCAGTTTTTTTTTTCCTCCATGGACTCCTCCCAACGGCAGCGACCGCCATATTGAATGCTCTTGTGACGTGACTAGGGCATACACGGAGCAACGTCGTCTGCTCTCGTTGCTGCAAGATGCGCAGCGAGGTCGCATTCACCCCTCTACTTTCGCGGGCGATCGAAGTAGCAGTCGTCCCCGATATATGATTGACTGGTGCCGCAAAAGCGATATTAACAGTAATGCCGTTTTTCGTCGGTACAGGTATGGTCCGGTCACACTAGGCCGATGCGACGGTCGGTGGGCTGGTCGGTATGCATATGCCGCCGCTGACGCACTGGTCTGTCGCGCTAGACCGACGACGACGCCAGCGCGATCAACGACCGCTTATCGTAGTAATGTTAATAGTCAGCTTAGTGGGAACCAGAAGAATGTGGTGGGGGACTTGTTGGTATGACATGCTATAAACTTAAGAATTTCAAAACTTACTGGACCTCATGCCAACCACGGCGACATACGTGATGTGCGTCCATCAGCGAAGATGTGCTTTCAATCGGTGCCTGCGCAAAGAACCGATCGGCGTGGCAAGCGACACGGGCAGAAAGCGCCGCACAACGGTGCCGCTCGTCGCTCGCCGCCGTCGCCTGATGCGCTTGTGCTGTCGAGCGAAAGCTTCACTCTCCTCTCCGCTCTCCGCAATCCCCGAAATCACACACACGTGTGTGTGTGATTTCGGCGATTGCGGAGAGCGATTTCGCAAGTTTTAGCGCCTACAAATAGCTGTCGAGCGTATAGTATTGGCTACAGTGACCTCAAAGCGACGACTGCAGCTTACATCGCAGGAAGCAAGTACAGTAAGGGGGAATTGCTGACATGTGAACCGGTCCGTATAGAATGTGCAGAAGGCAGCCGGCAGCAGCCGTCGGCGTCGAATGTGGACAACAAATATGGCTGTTTTCATTATTTCAAGTAATTTCCGAACGTATTTATAGCTAAAGCGATTTAAAATTAAATTTTGGCGACATAACAGGAAGCACAAACAATTAGCGGAAAGCACCGGTATCCAACGCGAAGCGTTTCCCAAGCAGGCGATATAGCATCATCGGCGGCTATTTCAGCATTATAATAATGTGTAAATGTGTAAAAGTGCAATTTGTGGGCAAGAGTGCGTAATATTTAAGATAAAGAGAACCCACCTTGCGTTTTATTCCAGGCAAGCGAGCGGTACTTTTTGCGCACAGCCATGTAAACAACCTCAGCGCGGGGTTGCAGTTGTAATCGTCGCACTCCTGTGCTACAATGCGCACGCGCAGCAAAATGCTAAATGACGTACTATTATTTTGAAGCACTCATTTAGATGGCGGTGACTATTCATCGGTGCGGGCAGTGAAAGCATTCGAGTCACGTTGGGTTTTGCAAACGGCTTGGTTCCTGCAAAAGGGTTCTATGAGTCGATGGGAATGTATGTTGGACTTCCAAACGCACACATGCAGCGGGGAAGTTGTCGCGATCGGCACTTTTCTATGCTCCTTTCGTGCCTCACATTTACTCTAGTGGCACCTAAAATTTTGATAATTTGGGTTTAATCATCGAGCCGATAAATAGCGGACAAGAATTGGTAACAAGCGACAAAATGCCGCGGCTTTCACGGCGCCCATCGGCGAAGGCATGCACAGTACGGGCCGCTTTTTACATAGGGTAGCACTTGACTGCTCAAAGGAAACCACTCTCATAGCATACGAACAGTATGCTTCTAAACGTAAATAATAAAACAGGGGGTCTATCGATTTCTGGCGCCACGAGTAAGTCCGCTTTTCCAGGGATCACTCAGCTTGCTTACTAAGTTGAAGCCTTCCGAAAAAATAACACTGAAAATGAATTTTATTTCGCTAAGCTAAAAGAAAAAAACTCAACAGCTCGCAGCAGACGACGCGGGGCGGGTTTGCCCTTGTGACGTCAGCGACCAGGAGTTGCCAGACCAGCAAGCAGTCCGCAGATGAAACGAAAAAAAATTCGTTTTAAAAATATTTACCGCATAGAATCAACTGAATATTCGGGGAATTCTAATTTAACGTGTTGGGAATTAAAGACGGTAAGCAGGGTATGTGTGGAAAAAGGCTGTCATGGCGCCTTTACAGCAGCTTGTAGGTAGCAACGCTGTCGGCGAGGGGCATGTGACATCTCTGGGGAGCTTGGAGAGCGACACAATAGGGCCCAGCTTGAATAAACAGACGAGCAAAACATACACTGTCTGACTTTGTATTTTGGGCTGTAACATGGGAAGTCGACATACTACGAACGCAATCTGCGCGACTCGGTCAGGTCCGTTATAAGTGGGCTCGACTGTATACCGGGCGTTTCAGCAAACACTTCCAAAAATTTTCATAAATATACTTTTTGGGGTAAAAAAATGGCTTTTGAGTAATAGTATTACCAGTGTTGGCGGACGGCAGAGAATCGGTGAATCGCCTTAGTAGTAAGCTTGTTAACTAATTTTTAATAATTAGCTTTTTAACTAGTAGAGTTAGGCGTCTAGTTGCAATCAAAGGTTTGTAGCCGGTCGTTAGTAATAGCCGTATCAGTTTATAATTTCGAGAACACGATTACCCTCTGCTCTGTGGCGTGACAAAATTTGGCTTTTTCGACCAGTTACGAGCACTGGAGGGGTTGCTTTGCCGGCATGCTTTCGAAAGCGCATTTATTTTCGCACGATGTGATAATTAAACAGTTCGTTACCAGAAACCAGTTAACCAGCTTACTGCTTAAGACAATTCACTGGCTTTCCGATGTACGCCAACATTGGTAATACTATGCCGCAAAAGCCATATTTTTACCACAAAAAAACCTATCTGAAAATGTCTTAGTCTTCCCTGAAACACCAGGCATGGTTACGGGGTGGCAAGCGAAAGAACAGGACGACATGATAACGAATGAAACAGCTATGGGGACGCTCAAGCCACGTTAACAGTGGAGTGCGATGGCATTAGATTTCACTTTTGTCTCAGCTTCCGTCGCAACTTGTGTGTGTGTGTGTGTGTGTTTGCGTCAATTTGTTTGCAATTGTCGGTCCATAATAATAATAATTGGTTTCTTGGGGGAAAGGAAATGGCGCAGTATCTGTCTCATATATCGTTGGACACGAACCGCGCCGTAAGGGAAGGGATAAAGGAGGGACTGAGAGAGGAAAGGAAGAAAGAGGTGTCGTAGTGGAGGGCTCTGGAATAATTTCGACCACATAACACAATACGAGGCGACATGCTGGAGAAGACTCTAAACAGGGACCTTCTACAACCTTCATGTCCTACATAAGATGTATCCGGAGCAGTATAGGGATACATGTCCGTGGTGCGGGGCAACCCCCACGTTATATCATATCACATGGGAATGTACACACAATGTAGCGTTCCGAAATAATAAAGACCCAAATGCGGAGCAGTGGGAGGACCGGCAAACCAGCAGCCAGCTTAAGGTCCAAAGGGACCTAGTGAGCCACGCATGCCGGATGGCAAGGGACAGTGGTGCCTTGGACAAGGGGCGCCAACCACGCTCAGCCTGGAAGACATCGGCAGTCTCCGGTCACGCAACCAAACCTCTCAATTGGAACAATAAAGTTTACTCTCTCTCTCTCTCTCGACCACCTGGGGATCTTTAACGTGCACTGACATCGCACAACACACGGGTGCCTTAGCGTTCTGCCTCCATAAAAACGCAGCCGCCGCGGTCGGGTTCGAATCCTGGAACTCCGGATCAGTAGCCGAGCGCCCTATGTATCCCATCCCCCCCCCCCCTCAACGGCGTTCCTTTTTATGGGGGCTCTACGTTGTCTCTGATGTCATGATGTTCCCACAGTTGCTCTACTGAGTCGTAGGTGGGCAGGGGGTTGTCTTCAAAGCATTGTGGATGTGCCTGTAAGTGCCTTGAGATCTTAATTCAGTTCTTTCTCCGCTACCCGACGCAGTAGAGGCGTGATGACCATTGTCAGCAGCCACTAATCCATAATTTCCTTCTTATTCCCTCTATTAATCGTTCTTAATAATTCTACTAATCCAGATTAATCCATCTCCTAAACCATTTTATCCCATGTACTAATTCACTGTGAATCAATTATAGATTTCGATCCACTTCAGAATTTGCCTCCTTTGGGTAGTGGTTGGTGCTTGGCTTCTTAGGGGTCAGTGACCTCGTGACGTCATACGTCTCTCGACCAATCAGCGAATTTCGGGACATCGGACAGCCCAGAGTTGCTTTTGACTTTAACTCTAATGATATCCACGTGTCTCACAAACAGGTGGGAAGTTGTGATGACGTCACGTCACGTGAACTTTCTCGATTAGTCCTTAATTGCCAGCTGCTACGGTGGACATATCCAGTGGCCATGTTGTCAGCTTCCTTGGTAAGCAGGATGTGATGACGTCACAAGGTCGCGTGACCTCGTTCGACCAATCTGGGAGGCCCATCATTACAGGTTGTGATGGCGTCACAAGGTCACGTGATCTCATTCGACCAATCTGGGTGGCCCATCAATGCACGTTGTGATGGCGTCACAAGGTCACGCGACCTCTCTTAACCAGCCAGTGAATTTCGTGACATTGGATGCAAGATTTTGCTCCTGCCATAGACTCTAATGTTATCACATTAATATGATTTAATGCCTGCAGGCCTAGCGCGAGCGCTCCGTCCCGCGTGACTGCCCACTTCATAGTAACAACATTAACATGTTGTCGTGACCATGTGTGAAAACCAACCCGACATAGGTAATAATAGGCCAAACACGCTGCGTGACTGAACTGACAGAACAGAAGAAAAGTTGGAGACGCCGGACCAAGCCGGACGCCATTCATCGGTATCACCTCTCGAGCGGTACCGGAGGCACCCTCGTGGCGGGGACACCGTACTTGAAAGCTGAGACTTTCTTACTATGTTCTGACCTCGATCTCTTTTCAAACTTTTCCGTAAGTATCCGACTTCAGACCCCACTGGTGAGTTCGTAGGCCACCGAGTTTGCTGCTGGGCATTGCAGCATGGGTCTAGCAACCCTAGCACTTCAAAGCTCTGGAGCAGAAGAAGAAAAGTTACCCTCGCCCTCCATGGACTTTGTCCGATGGGGATGTTGTACGAGTCGCTCCGCAGATGAAAACCTCGTGGTATGGAAACCTACGAATAGGAAGGTACATTCCTCTGCAACGGTAAGTAACGACTGAGGCCACTGCAGAACGAAATGCGAATAGGTTTTAACGCGATAATGTTAAAGGTTCTGCTCAGCGGCAATCCCGTCGTCACCGGCGTGTCGAGAAAAGCAGGTGGCCCACCTGTCACCTAGGTCACATGACCTGGTGATGTCATCACAACCTGCTCACCGCGGTAGGTGGCAACCTACTTAACAGATTGTGAGCAAACTGCCCACGGGGCACGTGGTAGCTAAATTGCTGATTAGTCGCGAGAGGTTGCTTAAGAAGAGCAACCTGGGTCCCACAAGTCCTACCGGTGGCTATGTTTGAAACAGCCACACGCTGGGGCAGTGGCGCATTGCTTAACCGCTGCACCACTGCGCCGTATATATTTGCATGTAAGCAGAACTTAGGCGGCAGAGAAGGAGTACTTGCACGGGAGGGATCTCTAATGATATCGCATTGTACTCTTAAGGTTATAGGAAGCGTTATGTGACGGTGAAAGAAAGAACTGTGTCCGTGTCTGCGAAGTGATACGCAAAGAGGATCCCGGCCCGCTGAAGGGACCCATTAATATGTTTTAACAGCCGATATGCCTAGCTTAAGAGCTCTGTGCCGCGCCACTGTCCACTTCGTCGTCTTCTTGCTCGTAGCAATACTTTTTTTGTTCTATCCTGCTTTTGTACACTCATCTTCTCACAATAGCGTTGTTAGTTTTCTTCGGCTACCTTTTTTTTTTCTTGTCACAACACTAGAAAACAATGAAGGGCGTATTCTCAAACGTCAAGCCGCGGCCAGAGACTTCATGGGGACAGTGCAGTGAGGAAAGCACAGCACCAGCAGAAGTAGAGGAGAAGGGAGTGCTGTGCTGCGCGCGAGAGAGGAACAGCCACCGACGGCTGACGCCTGCAAGGCCTGCCGACAAGCCTTTCAGCATCGGCACGTACAGCACACTTGCGACGAGCCAAGCCGTCGTGCATGCGAGCGAGGTAACCCATGGTCTTTTGGGACTGCCTAGCTCTTCTCTCGCCTCTCACGACTCCCGGCACCGCGGATCACACGCACTGGAGTTCGTACCTGCCTGAAATGGTGAGCTTATGCGAGTGATGCGTATTTGTAGCGGGATTACTAACCAAACGCCGCTTTCGCCGCAGGTGATTCTCTCAGCAGACCGGGGGCTGTGCATCCTCGCGTGGCTTTCGTCGGCGCCGCACTCGCCTCGACTGTTGCACGCTGAATAGATGACAGTGCAGCGCTGCGACGACGGCGGCAAAGGACGCCGTACGTTCGATTTTCGCATTCCTCTGCCTGGTTCTGAGGGTGCAACACAATGCACTAAAGCAGACCGCGTGCAACACAGCGACACTCGCGTTCGCCCTCTTTGCAAGTGCAGCTGGACTGTCCGTCTACGTCACGCACCTCCCTTTCCTCGGGTGGTCGCAATGGTCACCGCTCTTTGGCTCAGTGTTGCCGCCCATGCAAGAGCTCGTTCTGCGTGCCCCTGGATGGCTGGCCGGACGCCCTGCGCGGTACCGTCTCGTCTTTGTGCGTTCGGGTCCTCCGACTGCCGTTTCAGATGGTCGACTCGGTAACCCAGCCTCTTTGCAACACGGGGCTGCAGCACTTGAAGCCGTTCCTCGTAGCGTACGTTCTCAAACCGTTGTTGTGCTTCCCATCCGCCAGAGTTCCTTGGAACGTGCGCGCCACCCTGCGAATCTACCACCCCATCGTGTAAACGACGCTGGAGATTACTCCGGAATCGATCGCCTGGGGCCTTTTGGTGAGCTACCTGGGTGCGTAGTCCTTCTGGTGGACAGCGCGAACTAAAGGATATCTTCTCGGCTTGTCAGCCACTGTGTCGCTTTTGCTGGCGACGTGGCCCAGCAGTAAGCATGTGATGGATTCTGACTCTGCCATGCTTTCCACGTGATATAAGGCTACGCTACTGAGCCAACTCCCCGTTACCTGAGCGCACAGTATACAGGTTGGCCCGGATTACAAGGCCTCCTGCAGCAGCTTCAGCCGAAGAGTACGATATGTTGGTGCCATGAAGGCAGTGGCACTTTCAATACTCCGCAGAGAAGCGAATTCAGCGACTTTACTGTAAACTCTGCCCCGTGAAACCGCGCACACGTCCGGCGCGGACGTGGTGGTGTGGTGGTATATCCGTCGCAGTGCAAGACAGTGACCAGAGCAGCAAGGGCAAGCAGAAGGCACAGGCGCGAAATAATAAACCTGCTGACTTGCCACAGTGGTGTAAGCTCCTGCTGTAAGCAGTCATCAAGCTAGTAGGCCGCCGCCTGAACCCGTGTAGCTTCCCAGGACCCCAGAAATGCAGATTTTTGTGGTCGTTGTGCATCGCGTGCGTCCAGCGCAACCCACATCTCTTTTAGCTGCCGGGCACGCACTAAACGATTAATGATGACAGCGGGAGAAGCCTGTGGTGCATGCGCAGATGACATCAAGAGGTCCGCTCACCGGCGTAATACGAGGCGTCACCCGCTCACTTGTAAAATCTAGACTAACGGCCTCTTCCGCTCACTGTCTTGCCAGGGCAGTATGCTATGCATAAGGGAGCGAGTGAATGACTAAAAAGTGATTGCTTGCTCTTCAGCGCATTCCATATGAACGTTTTCTTGCGTAACTCACTTAGCTTACGTTGTAGCTCTCTCTTTCTTAAACCTTTGTACTTTTTTTGCGTAATTATCTGTCTGTCATGTATTTTATGCTGTAAAAATTGAGTTCGATTAATGGTTTCGCCTCATAGCGGAGCACAGTGCGGTGCGGCAGTACCACGATATAAAACAGTCACCACATCGGCAAGTTATCCCGTTTTGTGCATTATTTGTCATGCAGAGCTCATACCAAACTCTCTCTCCACAGACAAACATATAATAATAATAATTGGCTTTGGGGGAAAGGAAATGGCGCAGAATCTGTCTCATGTATGGTTGGACACCTGCACCGCGCCGTAAGGGATGGTATAGAGGAGGGAGTGAAAGAAGAAAGGAAGAAAGAGGTGCCGTAATGGAGGGCTCCGGAATAATTTCGACCACCTGGGGATCTTTAACATGCACTGACATCGCACAGCACACGGGCGCCTTAGCGTTTTTCCTTCATAAAAACGCAGCCGCCGCGGTCGGGTTCGAACCCGGGAACTCCGGATCAGTAGCCGAGCGCCCTAACCACTGAGCCACCGCGGCGGGTTAGCTGTAAAATTTAGGGCACAAAAGGCACCGGAGTAGCTTTCAGCATTCCAACCTTTTCGATGACTACCGTTTAACTCCATCACTTGATTTCAGTTCTTCATGGGAAAAGAAATTTGGTATTTCACGCACCTAAGATAACCTATAAATTGCTAGAAGCTGTTGCTGGCAAGCCTTTGACCAGTCATGTGAGGTATAAAAGGGTCGAACGGGTTTTCTATAATAACAGTTTCGTCTATCACACTTATATTTATACCAAACATGCCTCAAAGCCCATAACTAAGGCTTCGCCAGAACACGAGTTTTTCACCTAATGTGACTCGGCACCACTTCCTTTTATTGATTATAACAATAAACGGCCTGATGACTATATGGGTTGCCGCAAACTGATAATGGCAACTGAGGAAGAGTAAAATATCTGGGTTTGATGAGGCATGCATGCGCAGCACGGGCGGCAGAAAGTAGGTGGATGAGATTTGGACGTTTTCGGGGATAGGTTAATCGCAGCTGGCGCAGGACCGGGTTAATTGGAGGGATATGGGAGAGGCCTTTCTGCTGTATGAGGCGTAGTTAGGCTGCTGCTGCTGCTGCTGATGATGATGATAGATCCGGACAACTTGGCGTATTTTCGTTGAAGCACCGCTAGTGCAGCACAGGAGCACCGATTCAGCTCTTTACCCGCTCCGTGCGAAGAGGCGCTGGACCGATAACACTTGGGGGCCTATGGGTCGTTCGCAGTGACCAAAGGTTTCTGTCACTAAAGAAGGCGCTTTACTTCCAAGGTCGGCGAAGCACGCGCTCCAAGGCTATTTGTCCCTTCTGGGCACTGTTGTGCAAGCTTTCGATGTTGCCGGAGGGTCAGCTGCCACGTGCCTTGGTGAGAGTAGAAATCAACTGTGCTGCTTTTAGTAAAGCGGGGACGTAATAAGGGCCATTTGATCTCTCTCGAGTTCATTCATAAACCTGAGCGGGTAGTGCGCATCGCGTAAGATAAATCCAGCAACAGAGTTGTTGCACTGACTACTGCTGCCAGACAGGAGCGAAGAACTCGTCACCCACGTTAAGCGCATGTATGCCCTCTGTGGGCCTCTGTAGCGGAGTTTAGCTCGTAGCCTCATACAGATCTCATGAAAGTCATGCACTGGTGTTGTATTAACACCTATGCTGTGTACTCAGTGCCGTTGTTGTGCATACGCTGTTGAGTTATCCTGCCTCGCACAAGTATTTCTGATATTGTCACGTAGCGGTGACGGAAGTCGAAGCAGCGATGAAGACGGACGAAAGGGTCTTCTAAAAGAACTGTTTATTGGGCTGACTTGCACCCAAAATGGACTGAATCACTCGGCGGCGGCGAAGCGACAAGCGTGCTCGGCGGTCGTCGAACAGAATGCCCGCCGCTGTCGGTCGTGCTCAGTTTAAAGCTGATAGCGAACTTTCGAGATAAAGCATGCAAAGTTACTACAACATTCCGGAACAACGTAGAATCAGCTCTGCCTGGCTGCGATCAATCGAGATAAATCTAGTCGCGTCTTGCGTCGCAAACAAAGCGATAAAGTGATGTGGCGGCAGATTTGAAAAACGAACAAACACTGCAAATATTCGCGGCATTATATCGGCTGTTTCCGCTGCCCGACAGTCCAAATATAGGGATGGCTTAACGGGTCGTTTTTGGGAATGAAAAACTATTTTATATTATAGGGCCACACAACAATCGAGTAAATAGTGCAAGAATAATGCAGAATGCAAGAAAAATAGGTTCTGGATACCACATTAAAAAAAATTGAAAAACATATGAGCCTGTGTACACGGGTCCGAACCCGACGGTGGCGGCAGCGTCTCGATGGAGGCGAAACTATAAACATAACATTAATAATTGGTTTTTGGGGAAAGGAAATGGCGCAGTACCTGTCTCGTATATCGTTGGACACCTGAACCGCGCCGTAAGGGAAGGTATAAATGAGGGAGAGAAAGAAGAAAGGAAGAGAGAGGTGCCGTAGTGGATGGCTCCGGAATAATTTCGACCACCTGGGGATCTTTAGCGTGCACTGACATCTCACAGCGCACGGGCGCCTTAGCGTTTTGCCTCCGTAAAAACGCAAAAGGCGCCCGTGTGCTGTGCGATGTCTCCAGGTGGCCGAAATAATTCCGGAGCCCTCCACTGCGGCACCTATCTCTTCCTTTATTCTTTCATTCCTTCCTTCATCCTTTCCTTACGGCGCGGTTCGGGTGTCCACCGAGATTAGTGAGACTGTTACTGCGCCACTTCCTTTCCTCAAAAGCAATATTAATTTTCATTTCTGACAACGCCCATTGCGCAAATGTTGTCATAAAGTAAATTTAAAGCTTTGAGAAAAGTCGGCTTAATTTCTTGATGGCTTGAGAGAATTCGACTTCATTTAAGATGAATAATAATTGGTTTTTTGGGGAAAGGAAATGGCGCAGTATCTGTCTCATATATCGTTGGACACCTGAACCGCGCCGTAAGGGAAGGGATAAGGGAGGGAGTGAAAGAAGAAAGGAAGAAGTAGGGGCCGTAGTGGAGGGCTCCGGAATAATTTCGACCACCTTGGGATCTTTAACGTGCACTGACATCGCACAGCACACGGGCGCCTTAGCGTTTTTCCTCCATAAAAACGCAGCCGCCGCGGTCGGGTTCGAACCCGTGAACTCCGGATCAGTAGTCGAGCGCCCTAACCACTGAGCCACCGCGGCGGGGCATTTAAGATGGCCCCAGGTTGGATTCTCACTTGTGTACACATGGTTTTTTCTCTTTAGATTTTCTTTTTGCGCACACTTTGGCTTTAAAGACCCTCACGATTACAACCGTAAGAAAAATTTTGCGAGCCAGCACTATTTACCACGTCGGGTTGAAGATTGTCGCGGACTGTGCCGGTATGGAGCACCGCGACATAAAGTTGTGCATGTGGCCATCGTGAAGCCTTTCGAGCACTTCAAAACTTGAGGCTGGGTGGAATGACAAGTCTGTCAACGGCCGCGTCTCTTCACGCCACAGCTTGCTGCTTGATGTCGCCCCGCTTGGTGCCCGATTAGGATGCCTGGATGCCCTCTCGCTTCCGCTTTCAGGGTGGGGACACACTTCGTACTACCCCGCGCCGCCGTTTCCCCCTCGCAGTGGCATGTTGGGTCCCACGCGTCAGTTGCATGCAGTGCGCTATGCGTCTGGTACGGTGTCCATGCGGTCGCGTGGCGACTGTAATAATGCTACTGATCTGGAAATAGACAGCACATATTGTTTCACTCGTGGCAGTAGTGTTTTTGCAGTTTTGAGCGTATTTTATGCATGATGCACTCGCTCCGACTACACGATAATCGAAAAGTTATGACGGACTGCGGTGTTTCCCAGTCAACGTAAAAGGACGGCAGTTATTTGTGTTCACCCGCCGCGGTGGTTCAGTGGTTAGGGCGCTCGACTATTGATCCGGAGTTCCCGGGTTCGAACCCGACCGCGGCGGCTGCGTTTTTATGGAGGAAAAACGCTAAGGCGCCTGTGTGCTGTGCGATGTCAGTGCACGTTAAAGATCCCCAGGTGGTCGAAATTATTCCGGAGCCCTCCACTACGGCACTTCTTCTTCCTTTCTTCTTTCACTCCCTCCTTTATCCCTTCCCTTACGGGGCGGTTCAGGTGTCCAACGATATATGAGACAGATACTGCGCCATTTCCTTTCCCCAAAAACCGATTATTATTTATTAATATATTTGTGTTCTTGATAGTGATAATCTGGACTATATTATCGCCACCGAATTTTAAAGAATTATGCTGTTTTTGTTGTTTTGAACATGAAGACTGTTCACAAGGCCCCAAGTTTATCTTGTACACAAGCAGCGCGGAGCATGTATGACCTGCCAAATATAATATTTTTGCGTCGTCAACATCCACTTTCCAACATTCTCTGAAGGGCCTTTGTCTT
The DNA here is from genome assembly GCF_052857255.1 of Amblyomma americanum. Taxonomy (NCBI): domain Eukaryota; kingdom Metazoa; phylum Arthropoda; class Arachnida; order Ixodida; family Ixodidae; genus Amblyomma; species Amblyomma americanum. Next base: position 237,146,971 of record NC_135497.1, read on the forward strand.
GTTGCTGCACCGTATGTGAAAAACTCCACGTAATAATGTTAAATTTATTTTCCAATTAATCTGTCTTCTCACTGCTCTGGAGCGAAAAGCTGAGGAAGCCTCTGAAACCAAATTAATAGTTATATTTTCTGGACTGCTTCCCTTAATGGCTTGTGCCACAACGAAATAAAACAGTTGTTTGCGTTTCCTTTTAAATGGTGTTCACTACATGTAGACTGATGATGCGATGCGACGACGTCTTCCTAATTCGTAGTGACTAAGTCGCTTTATTCAAGGACAAATTTAATTTAAGAATTTATTTTTCCTTTCAAAACATGAAGAAAAATCATCAAAAGCGACTGACCTACAAGAGACCTCACAAAATCAGCCCCTGATAAATACTTATTTTCAATCCCATTGTCCCTGCCACGGTAAACTAAGAAAAAGGAGCCGAAGCAACGCAGGAAAAAAAATTGAAAATTGGTTTTGAGAAAAGGAAACGGCACAGTAATTGTCTCGCATATCTCGATGGACACCTGAACCGCGCCCTAAGGGAACGGATAAAGGAGGGTCTGAAAGAAGAAAGGAAGAATGACGTGCCGTAGTGGAGGGCTCAGGAATAATTTTGACCTCCTGGGGATCTTTAACGGGCACTGACATCGCACAGCACACGGGCGCTTTTGCGTTTCACCTCCATCGAAACGCGGCCACCGCGGTCGGGATCGAACCCCTTACTCGCTTCTGCGGAACCGTCTGCTCCAGTTGCTAAGGGGCGCTTGCTTGCTGTTTCACTCGATAGTCGTCGGGCAAGGCAATAGATCTCTCATTAAGGAATGAGTCTGGGCTAGTTGTAAAACCACACGTTTGAGGTTAAGCACGCAGGAAGACGCGGACTGACAAGATTTCATCCCTAATGCAGCTGCCATCGAAAGAGGCAAAAAAAGTAATCTACAGGATATGGTTGCCCAGAAACACGCGGGACGAATTTTACTGACGTGGCTGCATGACGGCAATGAAAAGAGCCTTTTTTCCCCAGTTGTGGTTTCTTTAAAAGTGATACGAAAAGGAAGGAAAGTAAACCATTACTGGGGAATTGGTTGGTTGGTTTTTTGGGGGGGAAAGGAAATGGCGCAGTATCTGTCTCATATATCGTTGGACACCTCAACCGCGCCGTAAGGGAAGGGATAAGGAGGGAGTGAAAGAAGAAAGGAAGAATGAGGTGCCGTAGTGGAGGGCTCCGGAATAATTTCGACCACCTGGGGATCTTTAACGTGCACTGACATCGCACAGCACACGGGCGCCTTAGCGTTTTTCCTCCATAAAAACGCAGTCGCCGCGTTCGGGTTCGAGCCCGGGAACTCCGGATCAGTAGTCGAGCGCCCTAACCACTGAGCCACCGCGGCGGGGCGCATTACTGGGGGAAAAAATCCGCCTTTCGTTCGCGTCAGGCGGCCACGGCTTCTTGGCTTACTGACGCACAGAAGATAGGTTTGGCGCCATGATATTCGTAGTGAGCTGGCGCAAAGAAGTAGAGAGAGGGGAGGGGTAATAATGCCTTCGTGGCATTAAGTTAAAGAATAAACTGAACAAAACACTGCGACGAGAGCTTCACCCATTCGCGAGCGCCTAAATAATACGGCTGCCTTAATGAGAAAATTAAGCCTTTGTGATCAGATTGTGAAGAAGCCACTCGGCAAATTTTGAAGTAGCCAGGCAGGTTTTAACACTCGCCTTTCAGCTTTCTTGGCCTACGTTCTTGGCTTTCTTGGCATTGGCCTAGTGCAATCGCTTCTTGTCTGGTGGAAAAAAAAAAACATGCTACTTCTGACAGCGTGGGGCAGAACGTGCGATGTGTATCGAGGCGGCTGTAATAGGGAGAAGAAAATTAAGACCGCGGCGCGTAACGACAACGAAGCGCCTCTAATCGGAAGACGAAAGGCGGCGGAGAACGCACAAAACTTGCAAAAGCAAGGCGAAAACGGGCCACGCCCCTTTGCTTCAAGTGAGCTCGTAGTGTGTGTGATGCAGCAGTCAGAGACCAAGCTATGAGGGACTCTTATGTTCCCGGGTGTTCTGCATGCACACGCTATTAAAGTGCACCGGCTATTTGGCTTTGCTCGTAACAGCGCACGCCGAAAAAATTGCGAATCGCAGGTCAATCCAGATTGACCGACAAACAGTTAACCCCAAAGTATGAGAGTTAAGGCATGCGAAACGCTTGTTTTCCAGAGTAATTTCTGCTGGGGACGGAGGTATAATGCACAACTTGTCTTTGCATCCTCATAATTATTTAAATTAGCAGCCATAAAACGCACCTTTCCGCATTGATTTCATGGCTCGAAATAAGTAATCCTGATTGTTGGAAAAGTAATTCAAATGTAGAGTATCCGGGTCAAGAGATTGAAGTAGAATATGCTACGCAAGTTGTAAGAATGCTATTATGAAGAAACACAGCGCAGAATTAACACTACACACGAGAACCAACACGCATGAGCGCACCGACTGTTCCCTAGGCGCCGACTTTCTCGGCAGATTAGCTGCGAAAGATAGTATATTTTAGAGTAACTACCTCTGATTTACTGTTCAAAAAGCCTCTGGTACCACTCTGTCTCAGTAGAACACCACAATTCCTGAAATCCACCTCGGCGGCTGCAGTTTTCTCTTCGAAACGGCGCGCCGCCACATTGCGCTCAATGCAGCTGAACGGGAGACTGGGACCCAACATGCCCCCGCCGAGAACGGTGTTTTCACCCTGAAAGCAGCGCTGGCCCATCGAGGCACCCTATGCCCGATTAGACCCCAATAGGGCATTATAGTGATTCTATGCTCCTACTCTTCACGACATAGATAACATGCACTGATGCCTATGCCAACATGTTCTAAGGCGCTTCCAAGCTTTGTCTCCCTCCTGATGCGTACAAATGTCCAGTCTTATTTTGCGTTTGTTCTCTGACCCATGTGATGGTGTTCACTTGCTGTCGTACCTCTTCTTGTCGTTGTAGCCACTCAGGTTCCGACCCCCTGCATCTGTACCAGCAATGGTTGCGCCTCTGGAAAGGTTTATTGCCTATTCCGGAAGGGCGCTAAGTAGGAACATTTTTTTTCTGTGTATACTTGCTTTTTTGTAGCAGGCTAGTTAACTTAATTGCCAGTCGGTATGTGCTCTCAGACGTCAAACCTTTGTTAGTGCCTTTCAGGACGAAGTACAGTCCGCGCCACCCTTGTGTATATAGAGTGCTCGAGCACTGCGTACCTGGTGGCCAAAACTGAAATTAGAGAGCAGCCCCTGATTTCTGGGCAAAGTGCTCGTGTCGAATTTGCGGGTCTATCTGGCACTACTTCCGCGCAGGCGTTGCCTCTGGACCCTAATGCTGCGACAAGATCTGGATTTGTTTTCAGGGAAGTGCACTGCCCGAGCGCTTTACACAAGAGTGACGCAGACTGTACTGAGTGCTGCGAAGCAACAAAAACACTCTTAGGAGATCCTTGATGGATCGATTGAATGCGTTAGCATTTCCTGTTGCTATCGCCCCATATGTGCGGAATTGGTCATTCTCTGCTTTGCATTCATAAATCGCTGGGAGTCTCCACCACTTCTAGCGCAGTGGTGCAGCGGTTAAGCAATGCGCCACTGCCCCGGCAGGTCGCTGTTTCAAACACAGCCGCCGGTTAGGCTTGTGAATAGGTTGCTCTTCCCGAGCAATCTTTCGCGACCAATGATTAATTTAACCACCAACTGCCATGGTGGACATTTTGCGCACAATGCGATGGGCAGGTAACCACCTGCCACAGCAGGCAGGTTGTGATGACGTCACAAGGTTCACACCGCGTTACATGCCGCGCGTCATGCGTTAAAACTGGCGGGGGTAGCCATTTCCGCTTACACAGACACTTCTAATGCTGACGCATTAAAAGGCATGCTTCTGAGAGGAAGAAGGAAAAGGAAAGAGCACGGGCCTGTCTACTGGCTCAAACCGAGCCACGCTCGCGGCCGCGTGCTGAAAGTAGGAGGGGTAAAGGATAGTAGAGCAAAGAGTTGCAGAAGAATGGTGAGTTGCGCGAGTGGATGTAGTTCATTTTGGCAAAACAAGCGCTGTTTTGTCCCTTTTTCTTCCTTCGTGTCCTTCGTCCGTTCGCGCTGAATTTTACCGCCAAAAAAAGCAAAGAGTGAAAGAAAAAAAATGTTCCGCGCTAATATGCCCTGGGTCGATCCCGGAGGCAGTGCAATACCGGGCCGACCCGTGCCAGAGTGCTTCAAGCCAAGCACTCCGTCATATTCCAAAAATAAGTTTAATATCTTAGGTCCATGGACCAGCTGCAGATATTAAATCGGGCAGTGATAGAGAACACAGAAGGGCACTGTTGAACGTGAGAGGTGAAGAAGCTGCCATCAATAGCGGCCACGAATCCCCCAATTCTGGTCAATCCCCCCACGTGGGCGTGTACCACTTCAGAAGAGCAACCAAACACAGCAACCGGCCACAGCCGACAAGCCTTTCACTGGCGAGCATTCATGACAGGGCTTTCGAATTAAGAGCGAAACCAGCCGCAATGCATGCAGGTGAGGTACAGTCGCCCCCTCCTGTCACCTATGCCCCTACGGTCAAAATGGAGCGCAAAGACGAGGAATGGTTTATGGGTGTTTAATGTCCCAAAGCGAGCCAGGCTACGAGGGACGCTTTAGTGAATGGCTACGGAAATTTCGACCACCTGGGGTTCTTAACGTGCATTGACATCGCACAGTACACGGGCCTCTAGAATGTTGCCCCCATTGAAATTCGGCCGCCGCGGCCGGAATCCAACCTGAGTCTTGCGGGTCAGCAGCCGAGTGCCATAACCAATGAGCTACTTCGGCAGCTCCTGAAGGATCTGTACGAGGAATTTACTGCTAGGATTACTGACGTTGTGAGCGAACAACGCGCAGGAGTAACGAAAAAAAAAAGAAAATTGGTTTTGAGGAAAGGAAATGACGCAGTAACTGTTTCACATATCTCGGTGGACACCGGAACCGCTCCGTAAAGGAAGGGATAAAGGAGGGAGTGAAAGAAGAAAGGTAGAAAGAAGTACCGTAGTGGAGTGGAGGACTCCGGAATAATTTCGACCACCTGGGGATCTTAACGTGCTCTAACATCGGCCATACCATGCTGAATACGCCGGTTCTCATCCGATCATCTCACAGCACACGGGCGCCCTTTTCCGTTTCGCCTCCCTCGAAGCGCTGCCGCCGCGGTCCGGTTCGAATTCGGGGACTTCAGCTTTTGTGTGTGGCGCGAACAGTGTCGCAGGTAGCACCGAACATTAAAATGATCTTATAAAATTGTTATAGTTGCAGTAATGTTGCATGTTACATTAGAACGTTATTTTAATTTTTATAGTTAACAAAAACCGTAGCATGCTGCATCATAGACTAAACATTGTTCTAATATTGTGTACTAAATTTTACTTTAATGTTTAAAGCAAAACTACAAAACAACATTGGAAATATATTGCAAGCATTGTGTCTCAGAACTTTTCCCACTGTTCTTAGAGTAAAGATGCTCATCAACTAGCAGCACCTTGCAGTAAATCTCGACTGTGCCTGCCGCATGCACAACCCCATACTTTAAAAAATAAAAACTTTGCCCCTATTACTCATTCACGAGTTTGTCCCATAGTCAGGGGCTTCGGAACTTTCTTTTGAGCGGGGGGAGGGGGGGAAGACTTCGAGTTTGTTTTATTTGTTTATTCATTGCATGTTTTATTTAAACATGTTTTCAATTTTACTTACTTTTTGTTCATAATTTGTATATTTCACTGTTCAAAAGTGCATCTGTTGATGGATATGAAACTTAAATTGAAATGGGCAGCTTCATACGGATGTACACACGAGGAGTAATCGACTGCATTAGAAAAGTTTGGGCACAGTTCGTGGAAATTCCGCTAATCATGCTCATGAACAAGGCTCAGTCGATCAACGACTTCTGCTGGGACATGTTTGGCTTATGGTGACTTCCAATCGCAGAGTTGGAGCGCTTCTGGAGCAACGTTTCCTGCTCTTTTCGGAGCAACTGTATTCCAAACGCAGATCTGAGGCACGGATCGAGTCTTCCAATCGTAGACAGGGAGCGGTTGCCGAGCCGAGATTGCTCCGTGGAGCAGTCGGGACTGCTCCGCCGAAATCGGCGGATCCGACCGGAAGTTTGCGTGACGTTCTTATTCAGCGGCGATAGCGGCGCCCTACATGATCTGCCATGCATGCTCTAGCCAGAGCAAGTGTACTCCAACCGCAATTTCAGGTCGCGCGCTCTGCGCCGGATTCAGGCGCTCTGTCACAGAGCGTGCAGACCGCTCCGGGCCTGCAATTGGAATTCACCATTAGTCACCTCCCCCACTGTGCTTCGCTTTAATAATTTCCTAAAATTGAAGCTTTTGTCAGAAATCTGACCTGAGTGCAAGCAGTTGGGGGCGGTGTGGGGAGTGGGGGTCGCTGACCCCTCTGGAGAAATGTAGTACTGAAGTGTCGCCCTCGTTGTTGGTCCTTGCAAAGTATTGATGAAATTGTGTACCTTCATAATTTTTGGGCCTGCATGCTTTCGCAAGGGTACTCTGCCATTTTAAAGTTACATTTATTTAAGTTTTCGAAGTTAGGTAAGCATTACAACGTTCATTGTAACGTTTTAGAAACGTTACAAGCAAATGTACGATTTTACATCGGTGTATCTATACAACTGCGAAGCGCCAAGCAGATGGCCCGTCTTCTCTACCGCCGCCTTCTATCAACGCACTTTTTATGAACAAAAATGAAATATTCGTCCCTTGACCACGCTCCGGCACGCTCCGGTGGCTCCGTTAAAAGACATTTGCCGTAGCAGACGACGCAGTTATCCCCCACTCTACTGCGCTCGACCAGTCCGCAGAAGCGCATCGCTAGCTGCATTAGCGAAATGGCCGCCACTCCGGTTGACATGGAGCTGAAAAAGGTAGGAAAGTAAAGCCATTTTTCCTAATATTTTCCCCATTCTTTTGGCATGAGATCACTTGACACCTCAACATTCTAGCAGGAAGTGACTGAGCTCAATAAAACACAGGTTGTTTCTCGTGATATCTTGCCTGTATTGAATGTGCCGGAACCATGTGTCATTTGCAGGCTTTCCAAGAGCTCCAGATCAAAATGATCGACACAACGAGGCGTCTACGGATAGCCGACATGCAGATCGAAAGCCTCAGGAAGGCGGTGAGGCACGCGTATTGCACAGGCGAAGTGCTCTCTGAGGCTCCATCCGGCACAAAAATGTATCAGTCTGTCGGAAGAATGTAGGTGTGCCCTTCATATCTGCATTTTGAAACAGCTCGCGAGACTGTGTTTTTATGTGCAGTGTGTGTACGGACCGTGCGCGCTATTCAATTGTGCCAGCTTGCCACTGCAGATATGCACAAACTTTGGTGGTAATGCGGAAAAATGTTTGGTGCACCAGATGAAAATTGGTGCACCACGCCTTGCTGAACACTGCCGCCGCACTGTGAGCACCATTGTGGCGGGTAGGGCGCAGCTGAAATGTCATCGCTGCACTAAAAGAGGGCAGCTTTGCTAATTTGAAAAGAGACCAGAGTCAGACTTGCCGCAAGAAATTATATTGGCAATTATACTGGAATCCTATACTGGCACAGTCTGATTCCCGCGCGATGTAGCCGAAAGAGGGCACCCCAGCGCTTTTTGAAGATTTGCAAACTTTGGTGATTTGCCGAAGACGAAGGAGACAGTCTAGGTTTCAGTTTTAGCGCAACTAAGTCAGGTGTGATGGTTTTCAACGGCACAACTGATCAGGAGCTTACAATACAAGGCCATGAAATACCCCGAGTGGCCGAATACAAATATCTCGGGGTATGGGTAAACAACGGGCATATGTACACGGAAAAGCACGAACAGTCTCTCATAGCAAAAGGGCGAAGAGATGCAGGGATAATAAAACATAGGGCATTGTGGGGGTACAACAGGTATGAAGTCCTCAGAGGTATTTAGAGAGGAATAATTGTGCCGGGGCTTACTTTCGGGAATGCGGTTCTATGCTTAAGGGCTGCAGTTCAGTCGCGATTAGAAGTAAATCAGAGAACTGTCGGAAGATTAGCACTAGGTGCCCACGGGAAAACCACAAACGAGGCAAAACGGGGATATGGGCTGGGCAACGTTCAAAGCACGGGAAGCTCAGAGTAAAGTACTATACGAAGAACGCCTGAGGAAATTTGATGATAACAGGTGGGCAGCTAAGGTATTTAAATACCTGTACAGAAAGAGCTTTGACACACAGTGGCGGAAACGAACTAGAAAGCTGGCCAGTAAGTTTGCCAGAAGAAAGAGCATTAAACGACAGGCTAAAAATGTCGAAGGTAAAAATTGGATAGATTTAATGGAAAAGAAGCATAGTGTAGAACTATATCGATGCTGGAAAAGGCAGATCAGGAAGGAAACGTTTTATGATAGATAACTCAAGAGGCAGTGCCCTCCTCTTTGAAGCTAGGTCAGGGTGTCTTAGAACATGCAGCTACAGAAAAAAATTTAACGAAGAAGATGACACATGTGCTGTGTGTGGTAAATCTGAAGAAACAATAGAATACCTCATCCTAAAATGCGATGGTATCCATCCCGATGTCGATGCAGGCACAGTCACTCTTCCTGAGCCCTTAGGGTTTAGAGATAACAATAGTCATGTAAATAAATCTGCGGTGGAAATTAGCCAAAAGCGATTGGAGGATTGGTGGCACAAAAGCAGAGAGGTGACATAAGTTGTAAAGGGTAGGAAGACTTTTTTTTTTTTAAGGAAATGACGAATTGTATTAACAACTTACAGCAGAGTAAACAAAAATAAAGGAAAAAAACTGATCATAGTGGCAACAACCACTGCCCCGTTTCAAAAGGGACGCTCCTACCTTCCATCCATCCAGTTTAACCAGACTGTAGATTGTCGACCTGTGACCTCGCTAAGGTGAACAAGGGTGATCGAAATGGTATTTGTTCCATGAGAAATCAAGCCCAGTGTTTGAGAAATGTGTTCCAAAAAACGCTCAGTGGCCACTTGGTCAGCGCTGTAAAATTACCGTGATGAGGGCAAATGAGGTCAGGAAAAGAGATGCAGACTTGATACCCTGGCAGCATATTTGTATCTTGGCTTCATGCTTTTTGCATGGCCTCAATTTTTTATCATAATAGGGCACACTAGTTTCATCCAGCAGTGCCTTTTCATGATGATTTCTTTACGTTGATGCTCTTCCAATATAGTGCAAGGCGAAGTTTATATTCAACAGAGTTTAGTTTAACTGAGACTTTGTTTTTACAATTTTTACATGATATGCTTTGCCACCATTTAATGGTGCCATACTGGAGGAGGATGCAGCATAAAAGTTAAGCTTTCTCATTTGGCAACAGGTGGCAATCCTATATGTGCAGCACATTGGTGCCACCATGATACCACTACCAGATGTGCCACTTTGCTAGTGGGCCAGCGCTGCTAGCATGCTCAGAATGTATTATTCATTCAAACTCTGAACACTCATTCCATTATGCCTCGCAAGCTGACCGATGAGGGGAGCCTCACTTGAAAGGTGTGAAAGGCAGGGGGCACTAACTGCTAGCATGTGGACTGCAGCAGTTGCCTGGTGGTTTCAGCTTCTGCCTCGCATGCGGGAGGTGCGGGGTTCAATCCACAGTGCTGCCGGGTACCCACCGGTGATACAATGGGTACAAGCGTTCCCCTGGTGTTGCCTGGCTTCTCTGGGGTGAAAATCTTTGAAAAAGGGTCTCTGACCTCACCTTGTGTAAAGAAATACCTTGTGCCTTAAAATTCAACATCTCATTGTCAGCTGGCAGCATGTGTTTTGCACCTCATGAGTTTTCCTCTAAGCAGTCTGCTTTAAATATTTTCCTGTACTGTTACCACATTAGTTAATGGACACAGATGCTAGCATCACAAGCTTGGTTTTGCAGGCTTGTGACGCTGCCATGGTTCTCGCACAGTTAATGTGGTTCGTTTTTAAAATCTGTTTGTTTAATATAGTGCTCTAATAGTAGTGCAGCATACCATGCAATTAAGCATGTACTATCGCGATGGAAAGAAACTCGGAACAACGCGGCGCCTACGTGCTTCGCTGTTCGAATTTCTTTTGATCGCACTTTTACCTGGTTGGTAAGAAAGACGTTCGAGTGGTACTAGAATTCATCACAGACAACTCTAGCGTTTTTTTACTACCACCGAAGCAAAAAGGTGATGAAAAGAAATACGAATAGTGGAGTGCCTCGGCTCCGCTCTGTTCTTGTTTCTTTCCATCGCCCCTGTACAATGTAAGCGTTGCACTGTGTGAGACGAGGTGCGGTTTTTAGTGCACTCCTTTTTTTGCAGAAAGGACAGCAAAAATTTGCTCAGTGGGAGTACACGTAGCGTAGTTGAGCAAAAAATTAGTAAAAATTAGTTTTTCCCTGAGCACTTAGCATGGCATGCTGCAATGATAGTTAGATGAAAGCAAGTGCCTGTTCTGTGATCTGTATGTTCACAGACTTCTCAGAAATGGACCCAGAATAGTTTCGTACCAGGTTTTTGTTGTTCTGCTTCATTTTTGGTATTAATGTATGCTCAAGAGTCTAAAACACTTGCCAATTCTCTATACTCTCAAGGATATCTGTAAACACTATTAATACAGAAATGCACTCTTGGCTCAATATAATTGAAAACCAGGCGACTTGGTAAAACATTTGGAACAGCTGCTCAAAAGACCACAGCACGACTTTTGCACTGCCATGACAGTAGACACAAGACAGTGCATGCTCTATGTCTACTTCATGTTTAGTCTTTTGTGCTGCCATTCCACAATGTGTTCTTAGCCTTCCATCTCGCATTTTCTGCGATTGCATTCGGAATTTGAGCTTGTCCATTGTTTAGCTGCTAAGGTGTCTCTATGCACATGTGCCTCATGCCAGCTAGGGTGACGACAACATAGTTCGGCACACTCGCTCATGAGTGCACTCATATAGCCTCAGTCACACTCGCATCTGTGAGTGTGAGTGGACGTGAGTGGATGTGAGAGTAACTGGTCATGAGTGTGAGTGAGTGGATGTGAGTATGAGTAGATGTGAGTGTGGGTAGAGATGAATGGTAAGTGGACATGAGTGATGAGTGGTTGTGAGTGGACGTGAGTGGCGGGTGGATGTGACAGCGAAGTTTGTCGCATGTGTTTCGAGACTACGGTATCCGCTTAGCTATTTTCATGTTGACAGCTGAGGGCAGAAAATATTCACTGCCAAAGGCGCTCGAAGGCAGCATAAAGCATAATGCTGATGTCTTTGGACGACCGAGGCAGAGGATTCCGCTGGTGCAGGAATGGCAACCTTTCGTTGCTGTTCACCTTACTAGTTCACTGTTGGCATGGGCGCAGGCCCTTTGCAGGGGCAGTTAGCCGCTATTAGTTATGTCAAATCCTTTGATCGAATTTCGTATTGCTACTGCTAGAAAGGTATGTGTCTCTTGTCATGCCTCCTACACGGCTCGGGCTCATATACGCTGAGTTCCAATGCCCGCTGCTGAAACAACTGTCCGCTTCTCAGCAGTCATTAGCGTATGGTGGGACCTCGAGTACTGCAGTAGGTTCTTTTTCTCTTCCCGGGTGTTTGCATCGTAGAGCTCTCCTCTTGCCATAATGTTTTTGTTGGACGGGACACAGGGCCGCCCCTGCAAATCATCTAAGAGGGTGCCAAGTCTGCACCATACCTTTACTCTGACGGACCTGTTCCACCATTGTTTAGAGTGCAGTGTTATGGCCATGCGGGTTTTTTTGATAACTGGGGGCTGAGGACCCATGACGTTGTGTTCGAAAAACTGTTTACTTGCCGGGTCACATTGAGGCGATCTTTTCAGGTTCTTTTTTGCAGTTAACAAAAGACAGATGTGTCATATTTTCTGCGATTTAGAGAGAATGAAAATTCCTTTGGAAGCGCGTTTTTACATTGATACCTAAGTGGTGCAGGGACTGCCTTCTTCTGCCAGTGCAGCAGATAAAAGTAAAAACTACTGCTCAATAATATTTTGTATATTTTACAATTCCATCACATTGAAATAAATGTTTATAATCATTCCTCATCTTTGCACTCCGTTTTGACCGTACGGGCCTCGGTGACGGGAGGCTGGGGGTGGAGGGGTGCGCTGCGCTGAAACTTGGCTCCCCGTAATGGAGAACCCTACACACGCCTATGGACACCGTTCAAAAACTTGGCTAAGCATCTTAGCTGACGCTGAACAGGCACTCATCGTCTCAGCAGCAAGTGCGGAAGCACACGTGCGTAACATTGGTTCAGGGCATGGAAGATGCATTCATGATAAGTGACCACTTCCTTTGATCATCGAAACTGCTAAAATTGGCCAAAGAGCCCGACAGACCCCTGGCGTCTCACCACCACATCTGTGCAACCCAGGCTACGCCAGGGGAGCCATGAGCACAGTTGGGCGCAGCAGTAAATCTTTAATCCCCTCCTTTGTCAGTAAACAAGGAAGCAATGAGTGGACATGAGAGTGAATGGTTGTGGTGTGAGTGGATGTGAGTGTCAGGGAGTGTGAGTGAGTTGTTGCGAGTGTGGGTGGCTGTGAGGGCTAGTAGACATGAGTGTGAATGGCCGTGAGTGTGATTAAGCCACCTCTTATGGTGCTGACTTATGGATGACAGCTCCTCAGATGCAGTTTCATGGCGCTGTGTTGCTGCACGTAACAGTAGTTTTGTATGTGTGTGCCAAGATGCTGTACCATACTGCTGCCAGGTGTGGAAGCCTTTGTTTAGATATAACTTAAGGAACTGTCCTCTCTGCAGCACTGTGCAAAATATGGTTCCCGTTGGCCATGCGTAGTTCTTTTCCATGATCAAGTGACCACCCTGTGGCAAGCAGCTTGTGCCTTGTGTAATCTTTGTTGTTAGTGGGTGCGTCATGTGGTCATAAGATGTCGTCAGATGCATCGAAATGCCTCATGGGTGCTCTGTGTGTGTGGGTAACTATGTGTAGGGTGTATAACTTAAGAGGAAAGGCGTAGTATCAGTCTTCCAATGGGCGCACATCTGGACCATGCTATGTTAAAGGGATTAATGAAGGGGTGAAATGGAAAGAGAAAAAAAAAAAGGCACACTTTCTCTGTGGGAAATCCCAGCACATTGCTTTTCTGAATTAGTAGGCTTCAGCACAGTGAAGAGCTGTGCCCTTTTTTTATTTGTTAAGAAATAAGTGGTGAACAAAGCTTGCAAGTGTTTATTGGAATCTTGTTTTCTGGAGATGTTGAGGGAACAAAACATTTTGTCTTACAGAGGACCATACAACAATACTTCAAGTTGTATTGACCTTGTGCTTGCAGTAAATATGGCAACATTGTTTTTATTACCCCATTCATTATTGCAGGTTCGTGGCAGCAGATTTTGATGATATCATGAGCTCTTTAGATGTGAAGATGAAGACCTGCGATGAAAAGATCAAGAGTCTTGAGGTAGGTTGAAGCAAGCTAACTTGATACCAGCATAGTTGCTCTCTTAATGAGAGATGCAGGAGGGTTTTGCTTGTCTTTAGCTTTTGTGAGGAAAACACAACTTGCATAAAGTAATATTTGCAGATAATTTTGCAAAATGGAGACGTGTAATCTGAGTTCTTACACTTTATGCTTTAGATAGCGCAATGGAAGTTATAAGAGAGAACTGATGGCGTGTTTGTTTCATGTCTAAATGTTGAAGATTGTAGTAGAAATCTGGTAAATTTTTTGGATTATTATCCTTAGAGAAGTATAGTACAAAAATTATGAAGTGTTAGTTTATTGATAACTGCATTGTCAGACATTCTGTTGCCATCTGCTACATGGGTGGCATAAAAATATTTTTTCTTTGCATATCCCAAATGTTAAAAAGTGTCAGTGTAGTTCTAGCGCTACAGTATGTTCTAAATGTTTGCACTCCACAGCATGCACCAGCATCAGCGGAACTGTGAAGTAACATTACAGCACCAGTACCACCACGAGTGTTCTGTTACGAGCGTACACAGCACTAACAGCTTTTAGGTTTATGGTTTGTGGGGTTAAATGTCCCAAAGCTACTTGGGCTATAAGAGACGCTGTAATGGAGGGTCGGGATAATTTTGTCCACCTGTGGTCTCTTGACGTGCGCTGACATTGCACGGTACTCAGGCCTGTAGCATTTCGCATCCATTGAAATGAGAATGTGGCGGTCGGGATCAAACCCATATCTTTCGGGTCAGCAGCCGATCACCATAACCACTGAGCCATCGCGACTGCCCTAACAGCTTTTAGGAATGCAAGCACTTCACAAAAGGTAGTAGTAAACAACACAGTACTGTCACCTAATTAAAACTGATAAGTTTTCATTTGTGCTTACATAGCATACGTGCTGGCACAAGACACAAAAAGCAGTAGTTATCAAGAGACTAATTACTCATTAGCATTGCCCTAAGTGCAGTCATGTAACTACAAAGGAAGGCTATACAGGATTCTCAATGTCTTAGGAGTAGATGAAAAATTCATCCTGATCAGTGCACATACTTGAGCATACTGCCTCTCTGGAGCGGTTGCTGTACTAACTGTGCTAATCAGGACGGTTAGCAGGTGGCAGAGTGGGGCCCAAGTGATCAACAACTGAAACTGGGAACAATGTTCTTGGTGTCTGGAGGAATTTGCCAAGGTGGGGCAGTTTTGCTGATTAGTGTCCAGTATTATAGTAGTAAAATACAGTAGTATTTTTTGGTGTGAACAGTTGAAAATTAAGACTTTCTGCACCTAAAGAAGTTTTTTTTTTTTGTCAGAATTACGTCCTAAATTGTAGCTATCACATTGTAAATGCCATTTTTGGAAAGTTAGCAGGTAGCTGTGCCACGTACAGGCTCTGGCTTCAGCTACTGGCTGCGTCCTGAAGCGTTTCAGGGGATCTGTGCTAGAGTTCACTCCACTGCTACATGTTAAAGAACAGTTCGCAGACATTCAATCTGGGACCTATAATGTACTATATTTTTTTTAATAGGGCTATGAGGAATTTTCCTGGTGTTGTTATTAAAGAGATGTGCTAACGGGGCATTGGAAGTATGGTGCCTTCATTTGGGAGGCCTAAACTTTTCCACAAAGTTGTCCATTTGCCTTACATGGCCAAGAAATAATCTGAGGCTGCAAGTTAACAGTTTGTTGACTTGTATTCTAGGTGGGCATAGCCAGGGAAGACCATGTTAAATTTCAGAGCTTTATGTAATCTATACATTTATATCATGTGTGCCTTTTTTACTATAATTGAAATATACTCTTTCAAAAAGGGCTGTATCTAGCTATTTTGTACTCAGACTCGTCCTAATCGAATGTTCAGTTGGGTTTACAGAATGTTGAATAAGCTCTGCATGTTCGATTCATTTTTGAGGCATATCAGGGAATTGGGAAATTTTTTGTTGCCAACTAATAAGTGTCAAAACAACTTTCACATGCAAATTGTTTAGTTTAGTTTATGGTGGTTTAACGTTCCAAAGCGACTCACGCTATGAGGGATGCCTAGTTTAGGGCTCCGGAAATTTCAGCCACCAGAGTGCTTTAACGAGCACTAACATTGCACAGTACACGAGCCTCTAGAATTTCTCCTCCATCTGAATTTGACCGCCGCGGCCGCGATCGAACCCGTGTCTTTTGTGTCAGCAGCCCAGCGCCATAACCACTTTGCCACTGTAGTGGGTTTCAGGATTTACAGTAATCCCTCGTTATAACGAAGTCAGCAGGACGGAGAAAAAATTCGTTATAAGCGGTTATTCGATATAAGCGACCACCCGAGAAAATCTAAAGCAGACTAATTTTAATTGCGCCGCAATTGCGAGGAAGTCAGAATACAATGTATTCAGTGAAGCAAAACATTATTCAGGTGCAAAAAAGGCTGTGAGCTTTGGCTGTTTCAAGTTCTTACCGGGCGCGTGCAACCCCTGCTCTGACCCTAATCTGAGCAAGCATTGCACGAGGCCGCGGTCGCCGCCCATGCATTCAACCTTTGGGGTATTTCGAATCGCGAAGGCAGTGGCTGCTTTTATGGGAGTATTTTGGAATATTTCAAACGCAGTGGCCGCTTTTTGGGGGGGTGGGGGGAAGGGTGGTCAAGGAAATGCCATGGCTCGAGTCTGAGGTTGTGTTGTGCTCAAAAAATGATTAGCTGCTCATTGTGGGTATGCAGCGCGATCGTGAAAACTGAACGGTTCAGCGGTAGGGGCTTTGCATGATTACTGGGCAATTTTTTCCCCGAGGTGTGGAGCTGTGAAGTTTGCAAAACGAGAGTTTTTCAGCCAGAGTTTTTCGGCGCACTGTTGTTGACGACTTTGCTAATTCTACGATTCGAGTATCGGTGTTCGCGCAGCATCGCATCCGCACTGTTTACAGATGTCTAGGAACAAAAGTCAATGATCCTACCACGCACTTAGACTCATTGTCTAGTCGGATGGCGCGAATCGAGCATGACCGGCTCGAGAAAATCGATACGCCATGTTGACAGCCCGACTCGATCGCTGCTGGCAACGCTCGGATTTTTCATGTTTTCGGCAAGTTATCGGTCTATTTGCACCGTCAAAAGTGCAACGTAGCTAGGGGCGATATTTTGTTGCGATGCAGGCCGATTATTCGAGCGGCAAGCAAATTTCTAGACCAGCTTTCCAAAAGTCGTCTTCCCGATTTGTTAACTTAGCTCCTCGCGTCGAACACGGCAAAGGGCGTGTAACCAGCAGTCGCTTGTGACCAGGCAGCAGCTCGACAACACCATTGTTCACGCTTGCAAGCGCTACCTGTGGGTCGCCTTCTCATTTGAAATGAAAACTCTCGGGAATGGCGTTGTTTGCCCGCTTTCGAGAGTTTCGTTTGCTTTGGCCAATGTGAAACGATTAGGCTTAGCTACGACTACGGCAGCCAGGGAGCAGCTCAGTTCATTGCCAAAAGCTCGGCTCGCTCTCGACATGCAAGTGTGAATGGGCTCATAATCGGAGGAGCACTTCTTTTGTGCTTTTTTGCACGTTTCAGTGCCAGAAGTGCTGTTTAGAGCGGTAATATTTTGCTCACCGAGTGTACTCCATGGAATGCTACGGCGCAAGTCTGCCCGTGGTCTTTTGGCCACTTTTCGGCATCCAAGAGACCGCGGTTTTCTGGCATCGTAAAGTGTCACGAAAACTTTATTTTCGTTTGGATTTTATCACGGGGGATACCAGCGATGCGACTGCGACTGATTCGGGCGCGCTGCACAATGGAATTTGGCAGCTTAATTCCGTTTCCTCTGCTGTAAACAGCTGGGGGCACTCGGCACTCGCTTGGCACCCGTTACTAGGCAGGTCATCGGTCATAGGTATGGTACTTTTGTGGCCTGTTCTGTGCCTGCATAAGACTAATTCGTTGGCGGTATTAATTTGACACTGCATGCGCTCGCCACTTCTCTCTGAGCAGGTCAAGCTCTTCGTGCGCTTCGAGTAATGCGGCTTAAAATGCATGCGTTCAGGTCGGGACTAGAAGAAATTTGGAATAAAGCGATATTTCGAGTAAAGTGATTTCGTTATGACAAGGAATTACTGTATGCACACACACACACACACACACACACACACACACACACACACACACACACACACACACACACACACACACACACACACACACACACACACACACACACACACACACACACAGTTGGCGGACGTCAAAGAAACAGGTGAATCATGATAACTAGTAAAATGTAAAACTAAATTCTTATAGTTAACTTTTCAACTATTACCGATAGACACCCGATTGAAATTAGGTGAGATTTGTAGCTGGCTGTTAGTAATAGCCATATCAGTTTTTAGAATTTCGAAAACGCGATTACCCTTGCCACTGTGGCTCAGCTAATTTCGGCCATTTCTAGCGCAATTCGAAAACTGCGCACTTGGGGGAGGGTGCAAAGCGACGTCAATCAAATCGTGACCTCCATGATGCACGTGCAGTACCACGGGACAATCTCAGCACCGCCCGCGCTGCAGTGCTCCCCACTCCTCGCCACTTCGCTGCTCCAACGCGGGCGAGGCAGAGAGTTTCATATGGTATGTGTGTCACTTGACGGCGCTCTGTGCCCTCCTGCAAGCCCGTGGTCTTTGAATTGTGTGAAAAATGACCCAAATTAGTTGAGCCACAATGGCGAAGGTAATTGCGTTTTCGAAAAGCATGCTCACTGCCTAAACATCCTGAGCATCAAAAAGAACCCTGGAGTGGCGAATGTACTTGTGCAACAGTACATTGCTTCCTTTTAAAGTAATATCTCTATTTCTAGTTTCTATAGCTTTTTCTTCAGACCAATAAAATAAATAAGGTCCGCTTATCTGATTGGCCTGTTACCGGTGGCTTAATAATCTGATAGAACTACTCATAGACCAGTTTTTTCCTTTTTGGCTAATACTGATTTGCCTTATTCAGTGACTAATTGGTCTGATATGAAAACCAAGAGTAGTAATTCTTATTACAGTTGAGCCCACTTATAACGAACCTGACGGTCACGCTGATTGCATTCGTTATATCTGAAGTTCATAGTAAGTGGTCTTCTCATATTATACAGACGAAAATCCAAAATCAATCGAAGACAGTGTTTATTTCTTAAAAAAGTCTGTGACCTGCGTCTGCTTTTTCAAAGCATGCCCTATTACGGTGTTTTCTAGTCTGTCCAGAGCAGCTATGTGCTCCTCTCCAAGGCCCTTGATGGCAACAAACTGTTTCAGGGACGTGATGTAAACTGCTGTTGAAGCACTCACAGAAACGAGCGGCAAGTCATCATCCTCAACGTCTTCGCCTTTGGTTGCTCGCACTTCACGCGCTATGGCTTCATCAGTGCATGGCTCTGCTATCTCCGCGTCATCGTCCGCACTCACGAAGTCGTTTCAAGCAACATCGGGTACAGCCAGTTGCGTGTCAACGACGCGTTGCCACAAATCCATTGGTGTCGAATCGCAAGACTGTTTGACAACCTCCTCCGTCGTTCCTGGGCCCATAAACCCCATCTTATGGAAACATTTCGTGATGCTCTCCGCAGTTAGCTCAATCCAAGAGGCCTTAAGCATTCCCACAGCGTAAAACAAAGAGATGCGAAATGGGGCGTCGGCACATGGTCTCTCAGTTGCAATCAGCATCCGCTGGATTGTGCACTGCCGATAAGAAACCTTGAGCACGTGAATGATGCCCATGTCCAGTGGCTGAATCTTACACGTCACATTCGGTGGCAGAAAAAGTGTGGTCACCGCAGCCAGGGAAGGCTGCACGTGGTGCGCACAACAGTTGTGGACCACAAGTCCTGTTTTCCTTCGTCATGTCACTGTCAAATTCAACCAGCCACTCGGCGAACAATTCGGGCGTCATTCAAGCCTTTCTGTTGTGTCTGTAGTGGACTGGAACAAAAGTCCCAAAGCACCGCGGCTTGCTAGACTTCCCGATGACAAATGGTATCCACCTGTCACTGCCATCCATGTTTGTGCACAAAAGGACGGTCACGCAAAGCTTACTGTGCTTTCCACCAGCACACGTGTCTCCTTTAAAGGCGTGGCTATGCTGGAAAGTAAAATACGGCGTGCTTTAATGCTGTCACGATGATTGTGTGCTTGTAAGAACTCAAGCGTAAATGTCTTCCAGGCCATAGCACATTTATTGGTCTAAGAAAGATGTAAATGCCTCAAACAAAAACTCAAGCTGGCACAAATCTTGAACCTATCACGAAACAGAGCTGCTCGACAAAAACATATGCATTAATTAGTATTTAGTAAAGTCTCCTTCGGCAAGAATGACAGATTCCATGTGCTTTGGTATAGAAACCAACAGTTCTGTGGCTAGTTCTGTGCCGCGAAGCCTGTCCCACTCGGCATGAACAGCCGCCCAAAGGGAGTCTGTTCAATTTATGGAGCTGCAGCCGGGACAAGCTTGAGTTCATAATTCCCCAGACATTTTCAATTGGATTTATGTCTGCTCCTTTTGCTGGCCATGCAAGTTTATGGATGGTAAGGTTCTCTAGCAAGCTTTCCACGGAGCGTGAAGTATGAATTGGAAAAAGGTCATGCTGATAATAAAACAGCCCATCCTTGAATGATCCATCCAAAGCATAGGGCGGGACAACCTGCTCGATTACATTACAGTAATCTGCGGCGGTGAACCGTTGATCTATCCATATAAGGGGGCCCAAGCCATCGGCTGTGATGCCTCCCCACACATTCACGGAGCAGCGATAGGATCAAAGCTGCATAAAATTTTTAAAAAGTTTGTGCTGCGCACTTCAAAATGGCATGACATGTTTAGCAGGATCACTGCTGTAACTAAACCCACTTGTATATTTTTTTAAGTAGGCACATAGCACTAAAACAGGGACCGCGGTGTGACTGTAATATGGTTTATATTAGTTCGCTCAGAATGCACCTTGAGCTGTTAATTCATGGCGTGCAGCAACCGAAAAATAGCCAAGGTAACCGCTGAACATGTTGCTTACTTGAACACACTGGAAATTATATATATTGTCATGGGTGCAAAACAGGACCACAAACCGCTGGCTCGCAAGTAGTCCATGCGCATGCACAAACACAATTCTTTTTGCTCAACTTTCTACGAAGGAGCAACACCCATGCAACCGACACAGTTCTCAAAATGCATATGGCAATATTATGTCCTCTAAGCACTCGGCAATCGCACTCTCATATAACAATTGTCGGCGGGTTATTCATGACCACTTTTTTATGAACAGGATAGGAATTCCAGAACGCGGGGATACAAAAGCTTACTGATGATTGTCTTGACGCCACACTTTCAGTCTTTCGTTACACTTTGTGGTAAATGTGCTCTCATCTGTGAACATCACCTGGCCCCAATCCTCCACAGTCCAATCCTTTTGCGATTGTGCAGACAGTAGTCTGGTGGGCGGCTTTGTGGTGATCCGAAAGCAAAGGTTTTCTTGCAGCTGTCCTGCTTCGAAGGCCCGCTTCGTGAAGGCGCTGTCGGACCACTTGGACATCCACATTTAGTCCGAGCTCGTTTTTGATCTGCTCCGCTGTGAAAAAAGGATTGTCTACGGCGGCTGCAACGATTACAGTCGAACCCGGAAATATCGAACCCGCATATTTCGAATTATTGGCTATATCGAACACACAGATTACCCCCTTGAAAATACTATGTAAAAGTATAGGACAATTGCATAGTATATCGAATTCCATTTTCGTTGAACATTCGATATATCGAACGGCGCACTGCGCCGCGCCCCTGGAAGGTGCGCTTTTCCCAAAGACATTCGTGTCCGGTCCTCAGAGGTAAACTTTTCCGCAGAGTCAGTCAGCAGGCTCCTCCTCTGCGCATGCGCGGCCGTCGCCTAGCGACGGAGACGCAGAGCCTTTCCCCCGTTCTTGCGCCCCACCGGCGCGAGCTCTCTCGCTCCTCCTCTACCGCCGGCGTGTGCATTGGGCAAGGGCATTGGAGCTCATCGAAGAGAGTGCGCGGCATGGAGACGCGGCGACGTTTCCAAGCCACGCTTCCTGGGAAAAGGGAGAGAGAGAGAGTGAAGGGTCGGCACGGTCGCTCGTGGGCCAGGGGAGATGAGAGAGCCAGAGAGGGCTCAAAAAACGAACATAGCGCCTTCGACGGCATATTCCGCCGATCTTTTTCCCTGCTCTCTTCTTTCTTTTCCCTTTGTCGTTCCTTCGCAGCCCCGTTGACTGTCGCTCGAACAGGCTTCGCTCGGACTGCTCCATCTGCACATCGTGCGTGTTGTTGTGCGTACCTCTGTTTCAACGTGCCGTGTGTAGCGTGTGTGATTGCAGTCATCTGGTGAGCTATGGCATCCACGGACATAAAAAAGAGGAAGAATCTGGACTTTGCAAGAAAGCTTGAAGTAATCTGGCGTGTCGAGAATGGAGAAAAGAAGTCCTCCGTGGCAGACACATTCGGCATTCCGCGGAGTACTTTAAGTACGTTGTTAAAAAACAAGCAGGACATCAAGCTTAAAGCAGGTGAGGAAAGTCGCTCGGGAGTGTGTCGTGTGCGCCCTGCTGCTTTTGACAAAGTGGAGAAGGCACTCTACACATGGTTTCTTGAAATCCGAGTGAAAAGTATTCCCGTGGATGGCCCGACCTTAATCGAAAAGGCCAAATGGTTTGCTACGGCTCTTGGCGAAGAGAACTTTTGCGGTGGCACTGGATGGCTGCAACGGTTTAAAAACCGCCACGGCATTGTAGGAAAGGCCATTTCAGGCGAAAGTGGGGCTGTCAGCAGCCAGGAGATGCAGCAGTGGCTTTCTGAGGAGTGGCCGAAGATCACTGAGAAGTTTTCGCCTGCAGAAATCTTCAATGCAGACGAAACTGGTCTCTTTTGGCAAATGTTGCCGAATAAGACACTCGCTCTTCGTGGAACCACATGCCACGGTGGTAAAATGAGCAAAGTGCGTGTGTCGGTGCTGCTTGCAGCCAACATGGACGGCTCGTGCAAGCTACGGCCATTCGTGATCGGGAAGAGCAAGTCACCGCGCTGCTTCAAGAACTGTAAACAGCTTCCCATCCGCTACGGCTGTAATAGGAAGGCCTGGATGACACGTCAACTTTTTGTTGAATGGCTGCAGGCTTGGGACGCTGAGTTGGGCAAGTCGGGCCGCCGAGTTTGCCTTCTGGTAGACAACTGTTCGGCCCATCAAACAACTTGCAAGCTGCAGCACATCGAATTGAAGTTTCTCCCGCTGAACACCACAGCGAGACTGCAGCCCCTCGACCAGGGTATCATAAAGGCATTCAAGGTAGGCTATCGGAAGCGACTTATTCAACGGCTCCTCATAAACCTCCGCATGGGAACCGATCTCAAGATTGACCTGCTTGGCACGATCCAGATGATTACCGGCGCTTGGGGCGACGTGAAGCAGGCCACAGTAGCCAACTGTTTTGGCAAGGCAGGCCTTGAAGTGGCCAAAGATGAATGTCCGGAAGCTTTAGATGACGATGAGTGCTTGGAGGAAGCGTTCCGCGACTTGTCCAATTTTTCCGGCACCGTCCCGCCCGAAGTTATTGTTGATGACTTCATTAACGCTGACAGCAAAGTTCAAGCGGTAGCCGACCTCGCTGATGAGGACATTGTGGCCGGAATAGTTGGTGTTCAAGACAGCGATTCCAGCGACAACGAGGGCAACTGTGTTTTCGAAGAAACGCGTCCGTGCACAGCCACTGAACTGGCGTCAGCGTTCAGCCTGATTCGGCGCTGTTGCGGCGAAATGGAAGGCACTGGGCTCTCGCACCTAGACAGTCTCGAGAAGATTGAAACTAGTGTTTTAAACTTCATTTCCCAGAGGAAAAAGCAGCCCAAAATTAGTGATTTTTTTTCCGTGAAATAAAGCGCTTTCATATTGTGTGCACATGCTATGTGATTCGCGGCTGTTCCAATTGGTAAGCCACAATTTTTTATGATCGCGAGTGCTTTTTTGGCCTATATCTGTATATCGAATTTTCGCTATATCTAACTATTTTCCGATCCCCGTCGTATTCGATATATCCGGGTTCGACTGTAGTAGGTCTTCCTCCGTGGTTGTGGAACGTGGCCGCGAACTGTGAGGAAGGTCCAAGAGCCTACCTTCAGTTTTGTAGGCTTTCAAAACTCTGTTGACTGTCGAAAGCGCTCTTCCGGTAATCTCCGCGATTCTTCTCTGATGAATTTCTTGGCGGTATAAAGCGATCATTTCAATCCTGTCGGCATCAGACACTCGCGGCATGGTGTTCTTTTCAATCTGATGAAACTCAGGCCGGTAGCTCAGCTCCTAAGGTGTAGGATAGAACACGCATGTGCAGCATCACTTCCAGTAATCGTTCTTATTTCTTGAAGCTTTTATTTTTTTCGATACAGATCTATGAACCCGATATGGTCTGGCTTGCACTCAACACTTCTATTCGCTTATGCGCCCAATCATCGTGACCGCATTAAAGCACGCCGTATTTTACTTTCCAGCATACCAGCAAGCAATGCTTATCGTCCGCTGGTCGTGTCTGAGCTCAAACACATGAGGTGCGATAGCGCCGGCCGGAACAAGATTCTAGCGCTACGGCGGCGCGGACTGAAAGCGCCGATCTGCCTAGCGACAGCCAAGCATATCGGAGTTGGACACGAATCCTCGGGCCAGTGGGCTGACGCTAGGCTGCGCTGATTGTGCGTAAAGCCACGCTTTCCGCTGTTCGCATTTCTTTCCATCGTGATAGTACACATCCCGCTGAGTGTAGCTTGCTATGGTTGGAATGTTCTCAGAGAGCCATGCATCGATGTCTTCAATGTTCGCTGAGGCTGCTTCGCCGGCGATGGTCTTGAAAACTATTCCATCGTGAGCTTTAAACCAGTGCAGCCACCCATTGCTCGGGCTGAAATTGAGAAAGTCCAATAGGGAAGCAAAGTCTCTTGCCTTGGAAAGCATCAGCGGACCACTGACGGGAATGTTGCGGGACCGAGCATCAACAAACCATTTAAGTAACGCATATTCAACATCCACGTAGGTCGCTTTTCGAAAGCGCTTTCTCGTCCTCGGGTCAGCGTTTATGCTTGCACTTAAAATCTTGTCCTTGTCTTTGGCAATTGTCTAAATGGTCGACATTCACAGACTGTATTTCTTCACCAAGTCGCAGTTCTTCATTCCTTCATTAAGTTCAATTAAAATAGCTTACTTTGTTGCGATGTCGACAGCTTTTCTTTTCACAGTCGATGTTGGACCCGAAGCACAGTCTGCCATCACACTCAGTGGATTTGCACCCCTCACAATCTCATGACGAAATCGTCTGATTGTCCGCAAAACTTCAAAGATGCAGAGACGAGAGCATCGCGAACCACGTGCACAGAGAGCGTAACAACTGTATAAAGGAGCAATGCGTCAACTGCGCGCTGCCCGCTCACGGTAGCAGCACGCAAGGCGGAGCGCTGATTGGGGAATCAACACATGCCACCTGATCATCTGGGCAATCTAGCCATACCAAGTTACAATGCCGAAGTGCGCGGTAGGCCTGCGTTCTGCAGTTCTAGTACTCCGTTTTTATTGCTTTTTAGCGCGCCTGTTCTTTTTTTCTCGAAATGGGGAGATGGGCTGAAGAGTGAAGGAACGGGGGAGGGGACGTTCGGGAACGTCGCAGGTGGCAAAGGTGAATTTTTCGACAGTGGGGTCGAGTTTAAGGCGCCTTCGTTTTCGCTCTATGCGAGTTGTGGTGCAGCCGCGGTTGTTCGTTATATCTGAGACGCAGTGCCATTGCCGTAATACATATTGGGACGGTCGATCCACCCTCATTCGTAATAACCGAGTGTTCGTTATAACTAAGTGTTCGTTATAGCCGTTATAAGTGGGCTCGACTGTATTGCACTAAAACTAAGGCTTATGCACAGGCACGTAGCCAGAAATTTTTTTCGAGGGGGGCCTGAGGCAGTTAGGGCGAAGCCTGGTGGGGGTGTGTGGGGGCATGCCTAACAAAAACACGGCTGGGGGGTAGTGAGTGCAATTAGATATGTGCCTGCTTATACAGCTAGTTCATCTTTGTATTAGACCTATGCAAGCTTCTGCTCACATTTTTGCTACAGAAGCTTTTTCTTTCTTGACTGTTCTTCCATTCACTATCAAATGCTGTTCAGGGACTGTAATAGCTTTGATAGTACATTTGTACAGTTGTGGACAGAATAATATTGACCACACACTTCAGTGTTCCAATTCTTCCCTTTTATTGCATGATGGAAATAGAAAAGTTTGCGGTCTTCATGCACAAGCACACAAATGGCACAGGGCTTCCACTCCTGTCCCAACAATGCCATTCTTCGCTAAACTAAATTTGTTGCCCTATCCTGATAAAACTTACCAAAACTTCATCCAAGTGAGTTAAAATGAAGGTCTTGGACAATGATTATAATGCCAGGCATTCTAGACAGGCCTAGAGAGGGGATGCGCCTGGCACGACCTGTTGCTGTGCAACCGTTTCTATAGAAATATCCCTAGGTAAGGAAATTGAAGTCTTTTGGGCAGCTAGAAATAGTCAAATTTAGTGGCCCATTCACTTGTATGAATTTAAAGAAAATAAAAACAGGAAAACCACACAAGAAATTTCGTTAGTGCTGGTCACCTGAAAACGTCTGCGTGGCACATTTAAGCAGATCTTTTGATATAATGCAATGATCGGCAAACCTCCTCACTGCTCGCTGTCAGAGATAACCCTAAATTTAGCTCACTGCCGTCCGCATGATGGCACCTGGAGCATCGAAGAGTTCAGTGAAGATAGTGTTGCTCAAAAGTGCAATGCTTGGTTTTAGGTTTGGATTGAGTCAAACTTGTGTACTGCGCCATTTTATGCATATTACTGCACCACTTCACGAATGCGCCGGTAAAACTTGCATGGGAAATACTGGGACTGCTGACATTATATTCGAGTTACTTGGAGTATATTCGGATGTACAGTAGTGCTGGACCTGCGTGACCTTCGGCCACATAGGGGGTCTTATAGAGGCCACGACCAGCGGCGAATTGTCTGGTCAGCAGCGTGCTAGTTGTTCAAATTATTCACTCAAATTAGGGTTGCAAAGTTTGGGACCTCAAAAAATGTTTTTATAAACTGGGATTTTGAATAAGTTAATTTTGATATTTGAGGTTGGAGCTGCCATGGCTGGTGTGCTGCAGTTGGGTCGTGCTTATATGCTAAACGTGTCTTGAGGCATGTGCAGCCCCTGTAGTGCTTACTTTAGTTGATACTTGTGAAGTCGTGTCAAAATTTACAATGGCTTCTGGAACTTGTTGCACAAGCAGATGCTGGGTGGCAATCTTGACATGTCATGGAGGAATGCTGCCACAACTACAACGTAACAGCTGAGTTTGTATTGCATGGAAATCTGTGGAAGCTGCAAATGAACCGGCCCACGAGAACTTAGCGGCCAGAAAAGTGCAGCACCTGTAACATGACAGCTGGGTTCTACTCTATTGGGCCTCTATCCTAATGTGTAACGAATGAGTTTAAAAATACTTCCTGTTCTCTGTGCTGGTATGTGTTTTGCTGTCCCTGACACATGGGAATATTGGCTGAGAACATTGTTTTAATGAGAACACATGCTCTGCAAATAAACATGCAAATCTCAGAATTGTGGCTGTCAGCTGTATTCGCAAAGTAAAAGTCAGTGTAAGGCACTTGAACGATTCTTCCAAAGTACCTCAGACAAGGAATTCCCTTGAGGCAGCTAGATGTTAGCCAGAACTCAGTTTCTTCGCATTGTAATTACCCGTTTCAAAATTGACAGTGTGATAGGCAAGCCACATCTAGAAATGCAGCACAGCTGCTCCAAGCTGCTTTGAAATGCTGATTCTGCTGTTCTATAGTGTTCCACGTGAGCTCTATAACTGCTCCAGAAATTGCTGCAAATCATGGTTTGGCAGTAGCACCACAGAATAGCATTTACTTGCGCGATTATCAAATACTTATAAATTTTCTCTAGTTAACATGTCAGAAGAATTTGACTACCACAGCATGGTCCGTCTGTATTATTCTGTCCACAGCTGTGCTTATATTTTTATGTTTCAGATACTCTTGATGCATTGAAAAGCATGTACTTGTTAATATTCTCAGCACTGTCTCTGTTTTGTGTTGTACTTCTTGTTGCTTAGTTTGTTCACTGACATGTCCTGAAATGTTTGCTTCAAAATGGATAAATGAAAGTCCCACTCTTTCTGGCTTTTTTCAGAACAACAAGGCCTATCTGGAAAAGAGTCTCAAGGAGTCAGAGAACAACCTTAGGGAAATGATTATTCAAAAGCAGAGCATGCACTGACATGGACATGAGTTTATGTACTTAATATGCAGCAGTTACTATTTATGCTACGATATGAAATGTCACCACATCTGGGATCATTCGAAGGATGGGCACTGAAGATGCGATGCGTAAGAGACTTGGACTGGTTGTTTGTTGTGAATACTTGGGAAGGACTTTTTATGGACTCACCCTGTTTAGAGAAAGTTTAAGCCTTCCCATGGTTACATTGTTTTACAGTAAACTGTCTAAAAATAATAATTTTTGTACATTGTGAATTAGCCTCGATTTTATTAATAAACATTTGGTTGGAAACTTGAATGTTTTTCGTCTGACTCAGGGTTTTTATGCCAGCAGCTTTACCTGGCTCGATTGCTACCTACAATGATTTAGCTCTGGGGTACCCTTGGAACAGAATGGTTTTTAATTGGGATTTTCACTTCTAAGGGGCAAACATACATTATTCACTCAGTTTTAGCAGGGGTGCCTTGGATCAATGGGTTTTACCGGGGACCTTTGTTCTGAAGAAAAACCAAATCCGTGCATTAGAGGAAGTAACATGCTTTTGCAGACTTGGTGACCGTGCAGGTGGTTAATCCTGATCCTTACATTTTAGCACGATAGTGTTATGGGCCTGTGTCGCAGAAAAGTCAGGGTCAGCGTCGGCATCGTCGTCGTTGTTGGAGTCTTTGGCCATGAGTGAAAAATCTCGATGGATGCAAAGAATGGCTAAAATTGAGCTGGAAAGAAAATTGTGTTAATTTAGGCTTGAGTGGGAGTCAAACCCAGGACCTTTGGATTTCAAGATGGGCACGCTGCCCATGGGCCACGAAGGCTCTTTGGTTCTGAATAAAGGTGGACCTAGTGAATGCATTGCGTCTTTAGCTTAGTGAAGCATCTTGGCAAGTTATACTGATGAGTAAATGAGTAATAATGAGTGTGCTAGTTAGGAAGTAGGTATTTGAGTAGTTGATGTGAACGGGACCGATAACACGGTCATGTTTTGCTTTTAAAGGCAAAGCTTAAGAGTCCCTCAATTTTTTAGTGTCTGTCATAATAATAAAAGCCATTGCAGGTGAAGTGCCTGAAGCATCTGGATGTTTGGCATGGCTCTTTAAGCATTTGGCAAGGTTCGTGCTTCTACAGGTATCAAACACTTGTGCAGAAATTGTTTGTTTGGCCATTGACGCCAAGTACTGAACAGCAAATACAGTAGCAGAAGTACTACATTGTAGAGACTAGCGATGCTGTGTGCAAGAGTTCTTTTTGCTTTGTCTGTAGAGTGCTGAGCATAGGGTTAGTAGGAAAAAAAAAATCGAGCACTGCAGTCTGCTGCATTGCAGAAATGCGAAAGCATTTGCTGTTTGAACGTCAGCAACTTTTTCTTTTGCTAGCCATCATTATCACATGACCCCTGGATGACGTCAGCAGCTTTTTTGCAAGTCATCGTCTAACATCAACATCCCCAGTGCACTTTACCTTCGTACACATCACAACACGTTCACTTCATGCCTCTCTAACATGTTTGAACTAATGACCCATCATGGCGTATGTGTTGCGTGCCCGCCTGGCACACAGGAGTGCCTGGGTGTTCTCGAACCGAACCGCAATGCCGGCGAATTTCTTTTTTCAAATGATCATTTCCATGTGGACACGGTTTGTTGACAGGTCCTGTACATGCCACACTCAATGCCACTCATGAGACAAGAAATGCTTTTGCATTAAGAAATGTTTTGGTTTGGTTATGGGGTTTAACATCCTAAAGCGACTCAGGCTATTAGGGACGTTGCATTGAAGGGCTGTGGAAGTTTTGACCATTTGGGGTTCTTTAATGTGTACAGACATTGCACAGTACATGGGTTTATAGCACTTTGCTTCCATCGGAATGCTACTACCGAGGTCGGCATTGAATCCATGTCTTTTGAGTCAGCAGCCGAGTACCATAACCACTGAGCCACTGTGGCGGCTCCAGTAATGCTTCATATTCACATGGAATGTTTCTGTTCTGTAGTGGCCTCTCTGTCAACTGGAACTTGAATCAGGCATTCTGTGACACTTTTTTCTCTCATTGAAAACTGTTCACACATAGCTTGCATCATTTAGTGGACATGCAGCTGCTGATTCAGGTACACGGCACTTGGTGCAGTTTTTCTGAGCACCGATCTCTCCTACATGGTATTTCAGAACTTTCGACTTGCATTGAACAAGCTAGATTGTGACATCTGCACATGTCGCAAAGGCAATGGAGGCTTCATGCAGAAGTAGATGCCACTTTTTAAATGTGCTATGCAAGGGGCAAGTTGTAGAATGAGTGAGTCGCACACGAGGGTTACTACCACTGGCTTGAGTCACTGGGTGGTGCTACACGGGACTGCCTGCATTTCTACTTTATTCCTTTTTCCTTTTTTTGGGGTGCTTTAGGTCTGTTTTCTTGGCGAATTTCTGCCTTTAAAGTGCAGACATTGAATAACTGAACTTTTAAACCTTTTCTTTCCCGAGATAGGCATTTATGCTTGTAATGTGACTAATGGTTTTTTAGGAAAAGGATAAATACACCGTTGATTATCCATATTTGATGTTTCACAACTTTTACTGCCATTTTACCTTACCTTTTACATTAAGCACTCATTTTGTAACCAAAAGTTTTGGTCTCTCGAAAAAAATGCTA
The DNA here is from genome assembly GCF_052857255.1 of Amblyomma americanum. Taxonomy (NCBI): domain Eukaryota; kingdom Metazoa; phylum Arthropoda; class Arachnida; order Ixodida; family Ixodidae; genus Amblyomma; species Amblyomma americanum. The sequence continues at coordinate 237,177,391 of NC_135497.1, forward strand.
AAAGCTCCTGCTACAAGCTGATATAGCTCTGTAGCATGGGCTTGTCACTGAGCTGAAGGCCATGGGCGTGAATTGCTTGTGTGTATTTTTGATGATGTCAGATACGCTGGTAAAACAGTTTGAGGCCTAAGTTTGTAAGCTTTGCTTAAATAGCTCATCTCACAGAGTGTAGGGAATCATGTAAAGGTGGTAGCATTGTTGAACTTTGCTGAGTTTGATTGAATTATTACACAACTCCTCATTTGTGTTTGTGCTCATCTCTGTGCACCAATGCTCACAGCCACAGAACATAGTGTTTCACCTAAGATTTTACACAATTTTTAAATATATGCTTTTTTAGTTAGAGGGTCTCTTTTTTCAGCATAGCATTGTCAGTGGTGTACTAGGTCAGAGTACAGCTAAGATGTGCTAACTAGTAGGCTGGTTAACTAATATTGAATAGTTAACTTTTTGACTATTCCTCTTGATTGACAGCGCAGAAAAAGACGAGACACTTGAAGGAACACACGACGAGCCTTACTAACAACAAATTCATTTATTCAGAACGCTCGGAATAAATACAGGGTAAGAAAAAACAAGACAAAGGAACTAAAGAAGAAAATCAGATCAAAGATATAGCTGTGACACTCTAGAAAAGAAATTTCTTTCTCCATCAGTGCAAGGAATGGCTCACTGATAGTGATCTGTCTTGGCAATGTGGTATTCTTCAGCAATCTCCCGAGTCACTTTATCCCGATTGGTAAAGATTACTGATGTTTGGTCCAGAAGGGCTTCACAAGTTTTATCAGCTTCCCGGTGCTTACGCACATGACATGCGAGGTGAGTGCCTGTGCCATTCTTTATATTTGTCGTTTATATTATTCGTCATGTGTTCCTCCAGGTGTCTCGTCTTTTTTCTGCGCTGTGAATCAAGATGAACCAGTACCAACATGCCCAACTTCTCGCCCTGCTTTTTTACTACTTACTTTGGGCTCCTTAATTTCTGAAAGTTGTGTAGCTTACCATAAATAATATTCATATCAGTTTTTAGAACTTCGAAAACGCGGTTCTCCTCGGCGCTGTGGCACAACAAATTCTGGCTACATCGCGCCAAAATATATGCGCTTTTGAGAAGCTTGCAGGCAAAGCGACCTCTCCAACGCACCTAAGTCGTCGAAATAGCCAAAATTTGTTGGGCCACAGTGCCAAGGGTAACCGCGTTTTCAAAATTCTAAAGACTGGTATGGATTTTAATTACGGTGGGCTACATGCCTCTCAGTGATTAAGGAGCGTAACAGTAATAGTTAAAAAGTTAACTATTCAATATTAGTCAACCAGCCTGCTAGTTAACATGTCTTAGCTGTGTTCTGGTGTACTGCATTACTGACAGTGCTATGTCGAAAAAAGTGCTGTTCTAATTCAAAAAGCTTATTTTTTTAAATTGTGTACAGTCTTTTAAGTGAAACACCCCGTATTTCCACTGGTATATCCAGTACTATAGGTTCTTTTGAATGCAGATTTGCTGTTGCTCATCTGATAACTCAGAAATTTTAAAAGCATAGCATGCATTTGTTAGTTACTCATGACTCTCTTTGATTCTCTGACTCACAAAACAGATTCCAGTGTACTCTATAGTATACAGAAGGAGCAGTTAATTCACTGCCTTATTTTGCTATTTCTGCCTTGATTTTGAAAATGTATGACAGCTGTTCAATGTTGGCAAGCACTTGCTTCAGTAGAAGTGCTTCAGCAGCTTCATCCTGTATTTGTTTGTGGTATTGTTATACATGTTTTGGCCTTAGCACTTGAGATTGTCAGCCATGTAGGATTTTACTCATTTTTCGTGCTAATGCTGCTGGCCTTTACCATATACCGTATTAACTCGCGTAATATACAAAACTGCAGCACTCTTAGCTAGCAGTCAACATTCCAACTTTTTCAGCTGTGTTAATTTCAAAACAGCAATGCAATTTCATCATCTCAGTGTCTGTTGTTCGTCACATTATGGATTTTTAACCATTCGTTCGACTTGGTTAAGGAATGGCCTTCTGACAAATAAAAATTAAAATTAAAGTACTAAAATAAAGAACAGTGTCAGTGTCTGTGAAGTGATGCAGAGAGGATCCCAGGCCACTACAGGGACCCATGGACGGTATCAGTGATCGTCATACCCTCAAGCAGGAGCTTAAGTGTCCCCTTAACTTTTACTGGCAGATAGCAGAAGCATAGCCACATCATTTTGAGGATCCTGAGGCATAGTTAAGGAACTTAAGTTTCACTAGTGCATCTTGAGAACCACATCTTGGTGTAATGTTGCTGCTCCGAATGAAACGAATGCATTAGCTGATGCATTTGATGCTACTGGTGCTGATGGCCTTATGACCTGCATGTGGAAGAGTGCGTGACTTTATCATGCTTACAAAATAAGCAACAACTGTTCTGTATGCTCCTGAGCATGAAGGCAAAAGTCAACCATTTCTGTTGGTAGCCACTGCAACTTGAAATAAGGGCAAAGGGGTGGTGTTTCTACCATAAAGGTGAGCATCTCTCCTCGTGCCTTCTGTCACCGTGCGTGCAGAAGCACAACATATATGTCGCCTGTGCGCCAGACAGAGAACATAGAAGAAAAGGCAACTGACCGAGCCATTGGCATAGGTATCGTCTTTTCCTAATTTTTTCCTTTTTCACTGCGCTACCACCTGAACGAGCGCCTTTGGCCCAAACTCGACAGCAGCCTCTAAATGTGTGGCACACTCCTTTTTTAGAGTATCGAGTATTGTTAAAATACACAATGCACTAAAAATGTGTTTTCGATACCTATACTTCAATACTTTCATTTTTGGCACACGATAGTAATGCCGATACACACAATGTATCGAAAGATTGTAACTAAGATGCATGCATCTTTGGTACTACCCATGCCTGAGGTTGTATTTGAGGTTCCTTGTGCTTTTCCAGTTCGAGCGCTGTGCTTTTCCAATGTGTTTTCTCGTGTTTTTCTGATGCAGCATGCTGCCTCATTGGTTATTGTTTGAGATTGTAGTAAGCTAAATTGTTTGTAGCTTGCATAAATGGCATTGACAATGACACCCACATTGTTGCTCATGATTGGAATGTTCTAACTGTTGAGAAGTTTTAACCAATCATTTCAATGCTTCCCTAGCTCTTTTATCCTGTAGTCTTCTTCCCCTTTGTCATTTTCTTGTTGTAGCCTAAACTTCACGTTTGCTATGCAAAAGCAGTTGCATACAAAAGTGACGCTGAAATTTTATTTCTTAGTCTTAGTTAATGTGGTAGTAGTTGGTCAGGTCTTCCAGGACAATATATATATATATATATATATATATATACATATATATATATATATATATATATATATATATATATATATATATATATATATATATATATATATATATATATATATATAACGTCACAACCTATCTAAATCATTGTACTAGCTTTTGGAGCAGTTTCTTGAAACATGAGCGAGGTTTGGGCTCTGCAGCTATCAAGTTCTGCCTTGGCGTGCATTTAAAATCGGTACTTCACACGCTTTTCGACAAACGCGACAGTTTACAATTTTTGTACTTAATAGGCCCCATGGGAGAGAAGGCAAGGTCAAAAGGGTTCATTATGGTTAAGAGGAGGTGGACTCCCATGTCTTCGACACTTAACATTGAACATGCCTGCTGTGTCTGCCCAAATTCTAGCAATTAGCAGCAGTTTAGTACAGGCATACGGCATGCAGTCTTCAATGTCGGGTATACGTATATTGTCCTCCACTCCATTAAAATTGTCAGGGACCAACACTGTGCCAAATGGTCATCTAAGCCAGTAGCGTCTCTTGTCCTGCATCAATGGAGAGCGTGTGAAATGGCTGTTTTGGTTGGCGTCTAATCCATCAACATTTGAAGGGTGGGGAGCTTCGTAAAAGCTGAGACAGCAGAAGGCCGGCGTGCCTCGTGGTGTCGGCTGTTGATTTGTTGGGAGCTGAGCTCACATCCAGTCTTCTACGTGTTGCAGAAAAGAAGTAACCAATTACAATCAATCTGAAATGGTAACTTTTCAGTGGTCAATTGCAGCCGCCATTAAGTAACTGAACAATTACAAAAGAGCCTTCTAATACTACTGCACCATTTTCCTTCCCACTTGTATTAGCATATGACATATACGTGGGCTAGAATGAGCCAGTGCAGCTTCCTTGGTCTGTTGTCTGCTGCAAATCAGCTGCCATTGATTTTCAACAGCAGTTGTTTTTCTATTCTTTCCACGTTTCCTTGTGAAAACATTGGGAGTTACACTGAAGGCTGTCTTGCTGTACGTGCTTGAGGGGAGGGCGGAGTTTTAACGTATGAAGACCTTGCGTACGAGCTCGTAGTTTACAAAGTGCCGCGTTTCGTCGCTCGCTTCCTGAGTGGAGAAGGCTCAAGCTCACTAAACATGACATCGCAGCCAACGTGGCTGTGCTGGTGCTCAGTGCTACCCCCCCCCCTTTCCCCCTTCCCAAGCACCCACACAAAATTTTAGAGATATTCGCTCTAAGCTCGGTGTCTTCATGTTAACACCCTTTTTGCACTTTTGGCAAGAAAACGCCCACCCAAAAGAACTTCCTGGCTGCATCCCTCGGGGACGGGGGCAAAGAGTATGCTGGGACGAGCAAAAGGATTGAAAAATCAACTGCCCCTTCTCATGCCAGACGACCTAGCTACGCCACTGCATGTCATTCTGTTGCGCCGTTGTGAAGAAATGCGCGCCGTGGAACAAGGGTCAGTCAAAGGAAGGCTGCTCGGGCTTGCATGTCTGGAAATCCTTACGCGCGTAGTTTTTATGCAGCCAAACCATTGTCTCTCTATCATGAATGAATATTCCACTCTAGCATTGTCTGCCACTAAGTTCATGACCTGTTTTTCAAGTAGAAAGTTACTGGTAATTAATCGATTACTGAAAAATAATTGGACCGTTACTCCTTGCAAAAAATAATCGATGCATTAGAAAATTCAGAGAAAATATTTTATTATACATAATCAATTACTTTTAATGCTTTGCATGTACAACTCTGCTTGCATCATAGATGCACCACGCTGTACGAAGTGGAGAAGGCGCTGAACGTATTTTGGTGGAACTATTCAAAATTTCATTGCGCCGAAGTGTTTTGAATTTGAAATCTGCTGAGCTTATTCGTTGTGACGCATAATCAAGGGAAAGGAAGGGGGATGTAAAGTTTAAGAGTGCCTTGTGATCTCTTCATAGAATTTTTAAAATCCCTCTTTATGAGCCAGTGTATGGGCACAAATGGATAAATCTGTACTGATTGCATTATTTGTTCAGAAACTTTAGATCCCTCGCTGTTTGTTTGTTGGTTCTGACCATAACATTACTGCTTACTGCGCCGCTGCGGTGGCTAAATGGTTATGGCGCTCGGCTGCTGGCCCGAAAGACGCGGGTTCGATCCCGGCCGCGGCGGTCGAATTTCGATGGAGGCGAAATTCTAGAGGCCCGTGTACTGTGCGATGTCAGTGCACGTTAAAGAACCCCAAGTGGTCGAAATTTCCGGAGCCCTTCACTACGGCGTCCCTCATAGCCTGAGTCGCTTTGGGACGTTAAACCCTCAACATTACTGCAAATATAGTTAAGTCTATATTTGTTGTAATCAAAATACAGATTGACTGGAAAACGCTTTCAGTCAGAAGCAACATAACTGGAGAAAGGAAATGAGGGTTATACAAGGATTGGCACCAACGCCGCTTAATTTGAAAGTACTCTAGAGCAAGTTCACGCGTATCATTATTTGCAGCTTAGTGAGTGTCTATGGCGCCTGTAAATTTTTGTTAGAAAGTTGGGGCGTAAATTCTGAGCAGGTCATGATCTCTCTTATGCCTGCAAAATGCCGATGGTGTGAACCCTTACGGCCGCCCGCGTTTACTGTTGGAGTCAAAGCCGTATAGGTGCATATGCCACGCAAAATATTTGAATTGTATGCTCAAACATGCGCCCTCACGCTACTGTGTGAGAGTGCGCTTGTATGTGTGAGTGTTATGCGTGCTTGGGGAATTGCTTCGCCTGAAAAGAATATTCTCGAAAACTTTCGAGCATTATAATTTTGTGATGTAATTTGAAGGAAATAGAAGGTTTACTTGGTAGTATTTTTCAGTTGTAAACACGAAATTAGAATAACATACTTGACGAGACAACCTCCAAACGTCCCATGTTTTTCTCGCATCTTACATAGCGTCAGCTAAGGAAACGAGAAAGTACTTCAACTTGTAAGTTTAGTCTATTTGCACAGTGCAGTGAACTGTGAAACGTGTTGCTGTAGTTGAGTAATTAGGCGAGCATAATTTACTGTGAACGTTCGATTGAAATATATGTAGCGCGGTCAATCGCGATCGACGCACCAAGTGTATGGTTATACAGAAATCCGTTTCAGGTATTTTTTTTTTGGCGATGAAGCTTTTAATTAAGCTTTTAAATTTAATCCTCTCGAGGCAGCCCCTTGTGCTCGCTACGAATAACGTTTGCAATCCCACTGGAAATGCGCCGAAACCGCTGCAAAAGAAAAAAACGCATGGAAAACGTCATTGTGCTGTTTTTGTACTTCGCAGCAAAAGTACTGGAAGTTAAAAGTATTGGACCACATTTGACGCGGCAGCAATGAACTGCTGGCGTTCGGGAATATGTCTTTGGCACAGAACCATCGTTGCTTGCTTACTGTAATGGCGCTCCTTTCATCAGGAACGGATGATGTATATTATCATGACGAAAGCAGATACATATTGATCTAGGCATAAATACTGAGACGGCTTTGACATAAGCGTGCACGCAGAAAAAGAAAACTACGCTTATCGATACCAAGCCATTGCGTCCAGGCACACCACGCGCATGAGGGTGTGCGCGCGCTGTGTATCGATGTGGACACGCGGTAAGGCGCGGGTTTATTTCTTGAACACGAACACTTCGGTGGAGTCGTAGGCCACCGTTGCGAACGAGCTGCCGTCGGGCACGAGAAAGGCGCAGCCCATGAGCATGGCGTCCGCGACACTCTCCCCGTGCACGTGGTCGATAGTGTGCTCGCCCTCGCGGTCCAGCTGCCAGACGCGCACGTACGAGTCCTCGGCCACGGACAAGGCGAGCCCCGTGTCAGGCGCCACGTCGATGGCCGTGATCCAGCGGGCGTGTGCAGTAGCCTCGGCCATGATCTGGAACGAGCGCGTGCTGAAGACGCGCAGCTCGCCTGTACCGTAGCCCGCCAGGACTAAGTCGTGCCAGACGCGCACGCTCACGCAGGGGCTGCCGGCCGGCGGCAGTTTTCGGACCAGGCTGAGCGCAGTCTTTCCCCGCCAGAGGCAGATGCCGCCACCGTCGTCGGCGCTAGCCATGATCTCGCCGTGGCTGTGGATGTCGGCGACGGCGTGCGGAGCATGCTCGGTAGTCTTCTGGCAGAAGGTGACGGTCAGGTCACGCGAGACCAAATGCACCAGTATGGTGCCGCTGTTGGTGCCCACGCAGAGCAGGCTCGGGCCGCAGGAGCCGATGCCGCGCGTGAAGGTCTCCTCGGTGGCGTCCAGTTCCTGAGGCAGCGGGTGGCAGTGCAGGAACACCGACCCGTCCCACTCGAACACCTGGAAGGCTCGCGTCGAAGCGATCACTAGCAGTGTCTTGATGTCGTCCAGTTTGACCCATTTCACCTGCGTCAGCTCGTTGCACGGGCTGCCTCCCACGTCCTTGCAGGCCACATGCATCTGGTGAACGCTGCCGTCCGGGGACCGGAGGAGTGCGGTGACTTCAGTCTTTCCGACGAACGCCAAGTTGACTTTCCCGCCCTCCGTGCAAGCGGTTAGGTTGTTGGGCAGCGGGGAAGCGCTGTGCCGGCACAGCAGGTTCTTGTCCTTCTGGTACATGGCGCTGCAGTGTGCCGACCGGTGGGCGGCCGCCGCGCTTATGCTGTCCCACAGCCAGCGTGATCGATACGCGAGCGAAACGCCGGTCTGCAAGGTGCTATGGCAACGCCGGTTTTGGCACGGATACGCGCTTAGGTCTTGGAGTTTTGCAAAGCGACAACAGAAAGGACACGGTAGAGCGGAACTATTTACCACGAGCTGAACTGTATGCACAGTGCACTGCTTTGCAAAAAAAACTAATCACAAGTGACCCTGTAATCTTAAAAGAAAGAAAATTGTTTAAGGGGGAGGGATAAAAAGTTAACAAAACTCGGCGCGCTCCATTCTGAAAGCGCGATTCTTTTCGCAGAAAATAAACAAACGCCATGTTTCATGCGTTTTCTTCTATCGGTTTATTGACTTTGTAGAGAAGACGTAAATTTAAGAACACAAAATAAATGATTCACTTGACAGCTTCCACTCCAAGGGTAGAACTCCTGGACTGCAGTTAATCGTGCAAAAGCTATGTGAATTTGACTAAAACTCATTCAAAGAGACATGCAACACGTTTCGCTTGTAAACACGCAAACAGGTTGCGACAGGGAGTCAAATCATCGCATGCCTAAAGCATAAATAAATATATGATATATACTGCGCGGACGTAAAACTGAAACCGAAAGCGAACCCGTCGCGCGGGTAACATCAATGGATAGATGGTATGAGCACTCCCTCTGAAACGGAACGCGCTTGCGAATCCCGCTAAACTCGTCGGTCGACACTTTTCGACCCCCCAAGCATCCATGGGAAGGAGTCTCGGAAGCTCCCTCCGTTTCAAAGGGAACGCTCCGGCTAGCTGACGGACCAGCTGGCCTTTGCGACCCTGGGGCTCGACGCTTTAATTAGTGCTGCGTCGCAATACAGTTTTCTTTCCCTCGTCATGGTTTGAGGTAGCTGACTATCGAATAATTTTTTTTGTTTTTCTGTATTATGAGGGCGAAGTAGTTGTGGCTGTCGTTCGCTGCCTGTGTTCTCCGCTGTCTTGACACTGATCCCCAGCTTTCTTTTTAAGGAAATGAATTATCGCAGTATTGTCTCACATCTGGGTGGACACCTGAACTTCGCCTTAAGGGAAGGGAGAAAGTGGGAGTGAAAAAAGAGGTACCGTAGTGGAAGGCTCCGGAATAATTTCGACCACCTGGGGATCTTTAACGGGCACTGACATCGCACACAAGATGCAGCGATGGCGTAGAGGTATAGCATCCGCCTCGCGTGCAAGAGGACCGGGGTTCGAATCCTGGTGCCGCGCAATTCTCCACCGTGTTTCAAAAAAAATTCCGCGTGTCGATGGAATTGCATAACCAGGCCTGGAGTGCGGCCTGATCTCGGTGACTAGAACCGACAATGCACTCTCTCACCAGAGCAGGATTTGGCCACCCTGGTGTAGTACGTGGCCACAACCTTCTATGATCAAACCAATTAACCCTCGGCCCTCAGTCCCCAGCGGCTGTGGAGCAACTGACCACGGCGGCGGTCAGACCTGTGACGCAGCGGAGGGTGCTAAGAACCTCTGGCTCCGGACAGGCCGCCATTGGAATCTGAACCTGGCAACGTTTAAGGCTAGAACTTTATCTAGTGAGGCTAGCCTAGCCGTGCTGTTCGAGGAACTAGCGGGAATTAAATGGGATGTGATAGGGCTTTGCGATGCTATGAGGACAGGTGAGGCGTATACAGCACTAAAGGACGGACACATATTGTGCTATCGAGGATTAGAGGATAGACGGGAACTATAGGTGTGGGATTCCTCATTAATAAGGATATAGCTGGCAACGTAGAGGAGCTCTATAGTATTAACGAGAGGGTAGCAGCTATAGTAATTAGGCTGAATAGGAGGTACAAGTTGAAAGTGGTGCAGGCCTACGCACCCACATCCAGCCATGATGACCAGACCGTTGAAAGTTTCTATGAGGACGTAGAATCGGCAATGAATAAAGGAAAATAACAGTACACTGTACTGATGGGCGACTTTCATGCAAAGGTGGGCAAGAAGCAGGCTGACGACCACGCGGTAGGTGACTATGGGATAGGCTCTAGAAATTGTAGGGGAGAGTTATTAGTCGAATTCGCGGACAGAAATAATTTACGGATCATGACTACCTTCCTCCGCGAACGAGAAAACAGGAAGTGGACCTGGAGGAGCCCCAATGGTGAAATTAAAAATGAAATCGACTATGCGCTAAACCTGGGATCACTCAGGATGTGGCTGTCCTCGGAAAGGTGCGTTGCAGCGACCACAGAATGGTAAGGTCTCGAATTAGCTTCGACTTGAAGGAGGAACGGAAGAAGCCAGTGAAGAGGAAGACCATTAACGAGTTAGCCGTAAGAGGGAAAGCACAGGAGTTTAGGATAGCGCTGCAAAACAGATATTCGGCTTTAACTGAGGAAGACGATCTTGATGTTCATACAGTGCACGATAATCTGACATCAATAATTACGGAGTGCGCAGTAGAAGTAGGCGGTAGGACAGTTCGACAGGATACCGGAAAGCTATCTCAGGTGACGAAAGATCTGATTAAGAAGCGCCAAAGCATGGGGACGTCTAACCCTACCGACAGAATAGCTCGAACAGAGCTATCAAAGTTAATAGATAAGCGCAAGGTAGCCGACATAAGGAAGTTTAATATAGAGAGAATCGAGCATGCTCTAAAGAACGGAGGTAGCCTAAAAACAGTGAAGAGGAAACTAGGCATAGGTAAAAACCAGATGTATGCATTAAGAGACAAGCAGGGCAATGTCATTAGCAATATGGATAAGATAGTTAACGTAGCCGAAGAGTTGTACACAGACCTGTACAGTAGCCAATGTAATCAGAGCGTTAATGAGAAAGACAGCAGTACACAGCAATGCGTCATCCCGCCAGTAATGAAAGATGAAGTAAAGAAAGCCTTAGAAGCAATGAAAAGGGGAAAGCAGCTGGGGAGGATCAGGTAACAGCAGATCTGTTGAAGGATGGAGGGGACATCGTGCTAGAAAAACTAGCCACCCTGTATACGCAATGCCTTGTGACCTCGACTGTACCAGAAGCTTGGAAGAATGCAAACATTATCTTAATTCATAAGAAGGGAGATGCCAAGGACTTGAAAAATTACAGGCCGATCAGCTTACTATCCATTGCCTACAAAGTAATTACTAAGGTAAACGCTAATAGAGTCAGGGCAACGTTAGACTTTAATCAACCAAGTGATCAGGCAGGCTTTCGTAAAGGATATTCCACAATAGATCATATTCACACTACCAATCTGGTGATAAAGAAATGCGCAGAATATAACCAACCTCGCTATATGGCCTTCATTGCTTACGAGAAAGCATTCGACTCAGTGGAAACCTCAGCAGTCATAGAGGCATTGCGTAATCAGGGGTAGAAGACCCTTATGTCAAAATACTGGAAGATATATATAGCAACTGCACAGCTAGTATAGTCCTCCATAAAGTCAGGAATAAAATTCCAGTAAGGAAGGGCGTCAGGCAAGGAGACACGATCTCGCCAGTGCTATTCACCGCATGTTTACAGGAGGTATTCCGAGGCCTGAATTGGGAACAGTTAGGAATAAGAATAAATGGAGAATACCTAAATAATCTGCGATCCGCTGATGACATTGCCTTGCTGAGTCACTCAGAAGGTGAACTGCAAATCATGATCAATGAGTTAGACAGGCAGAGCAGAACGATGGGTCTAAAAATTCACATGCAGAAAACCAAGGTAATGTTCAACAGCCTAGCAAGGGAACAACAGTTCACAATTGGCAGCGAGAGCCTAGAAGTTGTGACGGAATACGTCTGCTTAGGGCAGGTAGTGACAGCTGATCCGGATCATGAGAGGGAGATAACTAGAAGGATAAGAATGGGATGGAGCGCATATGGCAAGTTCTCGCAGATCATGAGTGGCAGTTTACCAATTTCCCTCAAGAGAAAAGTGTACAACAGCTTCATCTTACCGGTACTCACCTACGGGGCAGAAACGTGGAGACTAACGAAAAGAGTTCAGCTTAAGTTAAGGACAACGCAGCGAGCTATGGAAAGAAAAATGATAGGTGTAACGTTAAGAGACCGGAAGCGGGCAGAGTGGGTGAGGGAGCAAACACGGGTTAATGACATCCTAGTCGAAATCAAGAGAAAGAAATGGGCTTGGGCAGGGCATGTAATGCGAAGGAAAGCTAACCGCTAGTCCTTAAGGGTAACGGAGTGGATTCCAAGAGAAAGTAAGCGTAGTAGGGGGCGGCAGAAGGTTAGGTGGGCGGATGAGATTAAGAAGTTTGCAGGCAAATGGTGGATGCAGCTGGCAAAGGACAGGATTAATCGGAGAGACATGGGAGAGGCCTCTGCCCTGCAGTGGGCGTAGTAAGGCTGATGATGATGATGATGATGACATCGCACGGCACACGGCCGGGCGCCTTTGCGTTTCGCGTCCATAGAAACGCGGCCGCTGCGGCAGGGTAGCTGCCTTTTACTATTTTCGACCGCAGATGCATTCATATTTTCTGCTATTCCGAAATCCGAAGGCCTGTGGAAGTTGCGACATCTGCTCTTGATGGGCTCCGCAACAACCTAACAAAAATGACTAATCTAACCTAACTTACGCGGTTTGAATGCGAAAGCATTGTTTTCATTTCTATTTCATTTTTATTTATTTATTTATATTTTCCTGTCTAATGACACACCTACTCATCAGCATAGAGTCATAAGGCAACGCATATACTAGGTTCACTTTCACAAATAAGCAACGCGGTTTTATGGCCTACACAATGCTCAGAGCGAGCAACCTGAATGGATGACAGGGTTGAGGGATCTGGCAAACTTGAAACATTTTTGAACCACGGCGTGGCCTGAATTGCGGCTGCCAGTTTGAATATTATTGTATTGTCATTGTCATTTTGCTCTGTTGCTGCAGTAACCTTTTCTTTGACCTTGAACAGGAATAAAGGAAGAAAAATTATGGATCTATGGGTTGCATGCTGGCCTCGCAATCGGAAAGCCCTAGGTTCAATTCCCCTCACCTTCGCCGCAAGTTTTATTGTTCTTTGATAATACGGTGACGCCAGTGGCATTTTTTTACCATGCACTGCTGCTGGTCAACGCCGACGCCAGGTTTCGTTACCTATAAGCCATGTAATGGTTTCGCATTAAAATGTGGTCACTACCCAATAGGCGTCCGAATTACGTCTGCTACTGGATGTCTGGACATCCGATGGACGTTGAGTTAGATCCCGAACAGAAACTGCGGACATCCCTGGGATCGTCTCGTGCAAAAAAAGGCGGCCGTGTGAACGTCCCACGTACGTCCACGCTGGACATACCGACATCCTTCAGATGCCAGAATTAGGATAAAAGTTTCCCAGAGACCTTCATGGAACGGACCATACTGAATTCGAAATCCGAATGACGTCGGCTAGTCACCACAGTTCGGATGTTCAGACATCCGTGGAACAACCTGATTTTCACCCTGTGACCCCCGGACGCCCGGAAATGAGCATTTCTTGAACCATTTTCTGGCCGCTGCTAAAATATAAATACCGTTGAAAGTAATAATTTCTTGGCATTATCTGAACACCTAAGGAACAATTAACATGCATACAACTTGCGGAAAAACTGTGATGCAATCGTGCAGGCTGGCAGGCCCGGAAATCTTGAGAGCAGGACACTCTTAATTATTAATAGCTCTAATTACTTTCTCAAGAACTCTGCAAGGCACAGTGTGCAACAATAAAGCGTTACTTACCACAACAAGAACGCACAACTCACACCCTAAATTTTGAAGTGATGGGCTTGTGGGATGTCGTTTCTAACGAAGGACGAATCCGAGCATATAACATAATTAACTGTTTATTAGCGAGGGCAGCGGACGAGCATACCAACGCTACGCTCGTCTCGGTAGCGGAAGTAAAACAGCCGCTCTTCCCAGCCGGGCAGCCTGTTTTTGTAGCCGCCGTTGGTGACGCGTGCCTCGGATGACGCAGTGGTGGCGCTGTGCTTTATCGGTAACGCAGTCCAGCGCGTGGCCGTGTTACGCTGGGCCGGATGATAACAAGGTGGAGGCTGCGCGGAAATGTGCGCATACTCCACAGGCTCATCCTCCTATGCCTATGTGTGAAGGGTGTTCATTACTTACTAGTGATGGGTGGTTCATAAGTGATACTTAATGAAATTTTTGCGCCATGTATGCGAGCTAAGGCAGGCGAAATTTAAGAGGTTCAAATTCAAAATTTTGTTAAGTTGATCAGCATACTTACTGCATGAGCAGTGAAAGAAAATCTGGGACATAACGCTAGAAGCATACTTCTACTGCTACTGTTGGCGCCGTCACCTTCCATTTGAGGTTCTCCCCTCCCTCTCTAATCCTTACCATCACCTCCCATCGATCGGACAGATATATCTACCGACTCACTGCCTCCAGTCAAAGTGATTTTTTTATCAGTTCTGCCTTTTTGACCGCATTTTCAAAATGCCTTCGGAGGGAAGTCCTCTGTGGGTCCCGCAGACGTCCCGATTCGGCCGTCAGTTTTCAAGTGTATTTCGTTCTTCCCTCGGATGTCCTTATTTGCTTTGAAAGTATGAATCTTAAACGTCCGTCAAACATCGCTGGTTGTGTGGGGTACTTTCGCGGACAAAGGCAGTAACAGTAGCTATGGCCCCCGTTTGAAACTTCTGTAAACGGCAGTGGTTTCTCGAATGGTATATGGCTCGTTGTGTGTCATAGATGCCTACTATGTGCCTTTTAGATTGGGATCTTTTTTCTGTGTGTGCGCAGCAGCCGTCTTAATGTTTCACGTTACTGTTTTACGTGCCCCTCTGCTGCTCTCGTTGATGCCATAAGTAGAAGCACTTTGTGTGAAAAGCGCCGGCGACCGGTCATGTATACGTTTGCTGCCTTCACGCCAGAAAAGCCCTTTTCTGGCGTCAAACAGCACAGTGGAACTGGCAACCACGCAGTAAAGCAGACTGCTTAGCACACACTCACAAAGAAAAATGGCTCTGCCTTAACTGTGGCTAAGCCTGGATATACAAGCGAAAGCTTCGCGCGCTTGGCATTCCGGACCCTTTCGAGTGAAGCAGCTCGCCGGGAGATATCCGCAGGTTGGTCAAACGCCCCTTTCTGACGACGGCTCAAAGCCTCCCGCTCTCGCGCAACGCTCAGAGAAGACGGCCCGGCCTCGCTCTTATGCATGACCAGGCTCGCACTGTCTACTGACTACGCCAGCGCGGCGCTCCTCTTAGCCAGGTGCGCGGTGAGTGACGTGGTTAGGCGGCTACCCAGCTGCGATGAGCGCATGCGCCAAGCCGGCGGTAGCAGGCGGAGGCAGCGGTGTTGCCAAGGCTACGGCGCAGGTCCGGTCATATGAAGGTCAAGCTGCAGCCCGCGGCGAAATCGGCGCCGCTAGGCCAGTAAACCTTTCGCTTTAAAAGTCCAAGAGGCAGAGTAGACATCTGACACAGCCACGACCGACTGCATGAAGGAAGGAAATCTCAGGTAAGGCCCCATGTATACCAGACGCATTGCGAAAAGCGCACCGGAAGTCACGTGCCATTTCTAAGCCTACTTACGTGCCACATAGCAAAGTCGTCATTGTTGCTAAGAGGCAGCGTGGCGGTTGACGCGCAAGGAGCATTGGCGCCGCTGGCAGCAGCGGACAGTCGCAGGAGAGGAGAAGCTGGCCCGTGAAAATGGCGCGACCGCATCTTCTGCGCTGATTTTACGCTCGGGGCGGCTTCGCGAAAAGTGACGTCACGGCTTTCTCCTCAGTTCTTCTAGTTCACTGTGGTTCTTTCCTTCCTCCATGGCCGGCTGGCTTTGACAGGATTGGAAGTGATGTCCCTTGCGATCCAAAGTTCTGCGGCGGAACAAACGCGACTCATTTCAGTTCAAAAAAACTAGTTTTTACTAAGATATCATAATGACCGAACGCTCCGCGTGCGCTACCTCGGACGATTAACAACTGGGCGTCCCACCCCAGCTGCTGTGTGCAAAGTGCCGTGCGCGTGTGTTTTTCTTTACTGCACCCGCGCAACTCGTACAAATGTATTGTTATGTAAATAGTGTATTTATCAGTTCTCCCTCTATCCTTTCTTACTGTCCCCTCACCTCTTTCATTTCACATCTTAAAACTGCCTTCTATCCTTTATTTCCACTACCCCAGCTCAGGTGCCGCTGCCGTAGCGATGGCAGATGCCGGGGTTAGAAAAAATCTTTACCTTCCTTTTTGTTTTTATTTTGCATTAAACACTACTACTACTGAGATAGCAAATATTTATCCTCACAAAACGTGCAAATACGCTAAAGCAGCTGAACATCGAACATGTGCTCATAAAATCGGTTGATAAAAAAGAGCGCAGCGGACCACGGTGACCGTGCGGTACAAATTCATGCACCCAGAATGAGTGAATCCGTGCGACATCCACTGGTTCGCTGTCGACGGACTCCAAAAGCTGCTATCCGCCGGACATCCGTTGGTTCACAAACGGTGAACCTTGATTATTGCTGAGAAAAGACATCCGGCAGGTGTCCCGTCAACATCCAGTGTGAGGCATGGACGATCGGATCTAAACGGGATGTTCGGCGGATATTCGTGGTTCATTGGGTACTACTACAGTTTGGAAGCAGCCGCGCGTTCTGTGCAGTGACGGCACCAAGAGAGGACGAGGGGCGGCAGAAACTTGCCGGGCGGTTCTTTCAGTCCCTGACGAGGTGGTTTTATTCGCCAACAAGGGCCTGAAACGTCTTTGTTTGTACTTCCACTGCAGTTGTGGCTGGTAAGCAAATGTGCGAAGTTCTTGTCATTCTTTATGGCGCCGGTCGCAGGGTTTGTCGGAGCTGCCACGACGAAGAACCACCTCCGACTGTGTTAGGTGTCGAACTCCTAGGTTTATTGCGCTGCGTGCATAAGCGCCGACTTCGTCATCGACAGGCGACGTCTCAAGCCTGGCGTGAGCTGCGCTACAAATGCCTCTCCATCGCACTTTCCCAGTAAACTGCCCTGCACCAGTGATTCTCCGATTAAACCTCTTTCCGACGCTTTTGCATTGTTTGTCTCGCGCTTGCGCTCGTTTCAGTGTTTTAGATTTTTCCACATAGATAATCAATGCTTTTAAAACAAAAACTATTACTGCCAATATATTTATGCCCATATTTCTCAGGCGTCACTAGATATTCATTTTGCTCTGGGCTTTTCAGGCTTCAAGAGAGGTCCAGCTCAAACCCTTCAATACTGCATAATTTGTAGTTTTGCTGTGAGCCAATCTTGCAACCACCGCCCTCCGCTCTAGCTGCGTTTAGCCAGCGCCTCATGGTGGATGGCGTGCGCACTGCTCGCGCTCGCACGCGCCAGGGGAGGGACCGACGCGAGCGACACACCACGGCGGCGTCGGAAAACGCCGAGAGGGCTCTCTCACAAGAGAGGCTGCTTCGCTCGCGTGCCGCCGGTCCACTGCAGTGAAAAAAGCAGTCAGGAGTCGCTCAGACGCGGTGCGTTGTTGTGGAGCTCGCCGGTCGGGAGCTCGCATCGTCGCGCGGCTCGGTACGAGGTTCGTGCAGCGACTGCTCAGGCAAGGGCCGGCTCTCGCAAGGAGGAGTAGCGCTACGCCTTCCATCCAAGGTGAGCCCACCCGCACGCTGAGTTGTCCGCCCTGCTCGCTGTCCCGACAACGCGCGCGGAGGGGAGCGGCGGGCTTCACCGGAGAACCCCGCTGCCGCGGCCGGTCGCCATCGCCGCCGTTGTTTCGGCCACCGCCGTCGCGACAACAACGCGAGCCCGATCCCGCGAGCTGTGGTCATGGGATCTGGCCAGCGTTCTGGGGAGCGCGGTGACCGTCGCCAGTTAGAATGCGAACAGCGGTGTAACGTGCGCACCGGAGCGAAGGAAAGACCACATTGGTCCCGAAAATCGATGTGTTTTTGTGCGGGTCGTTGATTCGCGCGAGTCATGACGCGCGCGTGCTCATATGCACGCTCGAGATGTTATTCTTGCTTGCGCGAAAACAAGAGAAAAGGGTGCGTACCGACGGGAAGAATGGGATGAGAAAGTGCCCAAGTGATTCCATTGTCTTGAAAAATGACCCGCATGCTCTGGGCTGACCCAGTTTTGGTCCCGAATGTTTTCAAAGCGCGTAAAGAAGCACAGGAGCAGAGCACGCGAGGTGCCGGGGAGTAATTGTTTCTGGCGCGCTGCTTAATCGAGAGTCTGCGCAGCACAATTCGAGCTGAAGAGACGGCGTTTCCAGCGCTGCGCTATGAGCGAGCGGTAAGAGAAAAGAAGTTTGTGACGTATAGCACGTCAAATGAAGCAAAACTTTGCCCGGCTGCACGTTGCTTGATATGCAAACGTTAGTACAAAATGTGCAATGCATGCACTGTACTCGTCTGTGAACAAAAGGATTGGACAAATCTGCAACCGCAACGTCTCGCAATCCTTTGATTCATCGCCAGTAGATTTTCAGCTTCCGAAAAGCAATCGCTGTGCGTGCGAAGGGTGGATACTATCTCAGTGAATTTTTCCCGCGCTGGCAAAATTGCAACATCACTATGAAAACCTATTTTTGTGGAACCGTCGAACCGTTCTCGCTGAAACCTGGCATGAAAGCACCGGAGTTCAATCGCCCAACCGCCAACAGCCCAAAGGTGGAAAAAGAGAGAATGTGCAAGAGAGTGTTCTTGTGCATTCTCCCTCGGCCCACTCTGGAAACTTATTCTCGAAGCCGTGTGAGGCAACCTTAGCCGCGCTTCTGTGAACGAAAAAAAGCGAGAGCAAATCGGTAGGCTCCGATTGAGCGCATGGCTCATGCGGAAGGAGACAGGTAAGTGCGCGACCTTTGATCTTGGATCAGGTTCGTTGTGTGAGCGCGGACGCGGCAGGGCCTTGCGAAACGCGGTGAAGCACATTTTGGGGCTGACCGTCCGCTTGGGCCGCTCAGGGCGCAATTCACGCAGGATATGTTGTAAGCCAGACGTACACGGAGGGATAGCGCCTGCGCAGCACGCGCGCACACGTATATACATGAACTTCCAGTGTTGCAGAACACGGCCGTGTTCTTTCCTTTTTTTTTGGCTCATTTGCGTTAAAAAAATTTCAAGGAAATATTAAACTACGTTCGTGTGCCCTACAGCCCCACATACTGTGTGGGCAGTCAATGCGGTGAAACTACTTAGTGCGTTACGAAAGTTTCGCGTCGTTTAAGTGCGGCTGGAGCTAGCGTACTCTTTTAAGTTTAACTTAGCGGTGCCACCCGTGCATGGGGTCTGGAGCGCGTACTTTGTGGTGGCGTGGCCAACGGCGCCATCTCTGGGTGGGGTGTTTTGTGCCAAGACTCGCTTAGCGCAACGAAACTACTCGAGATTCGCAGTGCAATATCGGAAAAGACAAACGTGCTGCAGCAGATGTGACAATCCTTCTCTCCGCCCTGCTGCAGCCATTGTTACGGTACTTGGGGCCGGTCAAGCTGCCCCTGAGCAGCTTTTTCCCCCTTGTATCCCCCACAACCATTGCATATCCTTGTTTGTGGAAATGAACACAACAACAAGGTGGCTGGAAGATAAGAAACGAACTGGGTGGTTTTGGGAACCCATCATGCGTAGTCCTAGTGCGCGTACAACCGTCCTATCTCAGGTCCTTTCGCAATGCGCAGGGCGTGCCTTTCGCAGTGACGTACGAGGACGTTACTCCATCGCCGACTCGTTCGATATTATAGTGAGCACTGAGCGCGTGACCGCAACCGGCGTCGGAGCTTTGGTTGGCGCTCCCGAGAGGCTGCAGGAGCACGAAACTAGGGTCTTTTTTTTTTTTTTCACGACATAGACCGCTGCAGCACTACGGACGTCACAGGACAGCGACGCGGCACAACCACTGCTATCCGGTCACATTCTGAGATGCCAGCGTAATTTCTACGAAAATTATACACCAGGTTTTCCCTGAGCGGTGTTCGGCGGACTCGTGCGTCCCAGTTCGCACCTTCCGCGTTCGACGCTGGCATCTCGAAGTGAATGGACAAACGGAAGCAGTCACCTTTGTAAACTTAATGTAAACGCAAGGGATCAGTCGTGACTACCACGAAGTTTTCGTTCTAGACCAGCGGCGGCTTTAGCCAAAGAGGCGGCAATAAATTTTTGTCTGTGTGTGTGTGTGTGCGCGCGCGCGCGCTAAATCGGCAGTGACTGCGGTTGCTACGTGTTTATCGCTGTTTATGTGTTTATACCAAACCACTGGCCTCCGCACTGTCTTAACGCCTCTTTTGTGTTCAGTCGCAGACTTTATCATTCAAACACGCTAGGCACTCTTCAGGAATCGCATGCAACAGAATACAGTCGGCGAAAGGCGAGAACTGACGCTTTTGGGAAGAAGCCGAAGCTCAACCTCCATCTCCAGGAAAGCTGCAAAAGTTGTCAAGACGTTCCAGGGTAAAGTGAGCTGCTATTGGCACTCGCTGGACGACTAATTCCTTTCATAAACAGGCACGCAGAGACTCAAACGCAGAGACGTTTCTTGCTTTTCCATTGACAAATAGGGACACCCTCGAACAAAGAGACTACACGACGAACAGAAAACATGCAACAACAACAAATATGCGAACAAGATGGAAGCACCGCGATGTTGCCTTTGTCACGGAGTGTGGAGAAAGCGAGAGAAGAAGCGAGAAACCTGCGGAAAGATTGCCTGCTTATCTTCACAAACTGTGGGTCGGGGAACGACTGGAAATGGGAAGGAAAGATGGAAGTCGGTTGGGATGATGCTGATGGCTAATCTATAAACATATGCGCGGCGCCCAGGAAGGAATAACGGAGACACATCAGCACCACCTCACGA